>NW_022196906.1:41643901-41660453 GCF_008632895.1 Mastomys coucha | reverse complement strand
ATTTAACCTAGGTTAATTAGAACTTAGAGAGATCCTCCTGCTTCTGCATCCTGAGGGCTGAGAGTAAAAGCATAAGCCATCAAACCTAGTTTTCCTGTTTTGATTCTTAAAGTATTACACTCATATGTACTTATAGGTATTGATATATAGTATAAAGATGAAATTACTTGAATTTTTAATAAATTAAATAAACGTAATAAATAATTCAAGTTATGTTGAACAAAGCAAAGTGAACTAAAAGAGTGTATCTCTCAGTATCGTGAAAAAAGCTTTTGGTATCAGACAATCTTGAAACTGAGTCCAAGTTCACCTAGAAGTTGTAAGACAGAAGACAGAATGCCATCCTTTGTCCCTTAGTTGTAAGTCTTTCACATAGAATGATGATAGTATCACCAACAGTAATACTACAAATAGAAGTGCTATAAAGTAAAAGTAATACTACAAAGGGTATCCTAGCACTATCTATTCCTTCACAACATTTCTCAATATTCTTCTAAAGGAAATACAAAGAAAATAGCAAAATTAGAGGATTCTTAAAAATCAGGAATACTAAATATAAAATGAGGGTTCTCAAAAAACATGAGAATTTTAATGAAGAGGGACAATAAACAAACAAACAAACAAGCGTTTAGCCATAGCACAACTGGGTGGTTGAGAATTTGAAGAACAAGTAATAATAACTCAAACAAAAAAAAATTGCTGTAATTTCAAGTTCTTCTTGTTGTTGCTTTAAATATGTTTCTAAAAGTGAAAATTTACACATCAAGGCAAATTTGGAGGAAAATATTCAGTGGTCATAAACCACTAGTTAAAAACCAAGTCACATGGTATAAAACCCATGGGAAAGCCACCTGAGCCAGTCAGTCATGAAACACTCGGCAGGTTTGGCTGAATAGACATCACTTCCTGAAGTAGAAAGAGACCATGCAGACACTGTGGATCCTAACAGGGACTTCCTTAAGACACTCAAGTGGCCATGGCCTCTCCTAGAGAATCTAGTTTTTCAGAGCCCAGGAGACTTTTAAGGTATGTGGTATATTTTGACAACAGCATGTTTTATAAGTCATTTGTCACCAGCAAACTTTAGACAAGGTTAATGAAAGTTCTGTCACTTTAATGTCTAGCCGGCTTTAAATTACAAATGTCATGTGCCATGACTAAAGAAAGGGCACTAGAATAATACCATAAACCATCATCTCCAGGGACACACAGGTAATTGCATAGCTCATTAAAAAACTGTTTTAATTATTAATTGACCGTGTCAGAGTTGTCCTTTGAAGTCAATTTCAATTTTTTTTCCTTGCAAGCATTATGATTTCAAGCTGACCTACAGAACTTTGTGTACCACCAAAAACACTGCTCCTTGAAGAAGCTTCAATGCTTGGGAGGATTTCCAAGCCATTTGCAAATAAGCTGCTCACTGGGAAGAAAAAAAAGAAAGAACATTTTCAGAGAGGTGGTCTGGTTCTCCAAGTGCAAAACCACAAAACAAGTAGAATAGGTTCAAACAAAATTATCCTGGACTAAGACATCCACTTCCATGATGATGAAAACAGAGACTAAAACTGCAAGAAAACTCAGTGCCATCTGATCGGAACTAAGCTAAGGTTACATAATCGATAAGGCCTCTATTTAGTGAGTAAATGATTCAAGAAATAAACTGGTTAGAATCACAGAAACTGAATAGTTGGCATCAGAATGGTCAGTCACAAAATTCACACACCTAATCTACCCGAGAGTTCACTCCTCACGAGATAACATTAACCAGCATTCTCATAGTTTTAAAATGAATTTAGAAACTGTCTTGTAATGTATATCCACTTTGCAAAAGTGGTCAATGACAAGCCTAAATGAGAAAAAGGCAAGCGTCCATAATGTCAGAGGGCAGAACTCCCACTGATTGATTACAAACTGAACTTTCACTACTAACAAATCTCTCAAAATCTGGAGCTGATGAATTAATCCAGTTCTTGGTGAACAGTCTTGCAAGAAGACACTGGCAACCTCAAGTATGAATGATTCATCATGTCATTAACAATTGAGGTGCCATGTCTGGTATACCTCTGAAGCAAGAAGACTCTCACAGCACAAGCCTGAACACTGGAGGACACACATGTTAGGTGGTTAGGTGTGATAATGAAGCTGACCTTAGACGACTTCTTTCAGTGCAAACACGGGCAGCAAGTCTGTGCACTGAGTGTTCAGGGCCAACAAGTCCTGATTCAAACCCAGGGTCAATTTATGGAATCTATTATTATTAATGACCCTGTAGGGAGGCTTACACTGGAAAGCTGACAACATCCTTGGGACTAACAGATCATCTCCCAGCGTGGGAAAATGAGGTAAGTCTACTCCACTGTCTTGTCACATCTTGAGAATTAAGCAGCAACTACCCTACTGTTAGCAGAAATTATGCTTGCTGGACTCTGAACTCCTGACTCCTTTGTCACATCAGGCAGAGATGGGGAAATAATAAAGAGATAAGAAGTATTCATTTGTGTCCATGCTTCCTACAT
Organism: Mastomys coucha; assembly: GCF_008632895.1. Classification (NCBI taxonomy): domain Eukaryota; kingdom Metazoa; phylum Chordata; class Mammalia; order Rodentia; family Muridae; genus Mastomys; species Mastomys coucha. The sequence continues at coordinate 41,657,937 of NW_022196906.1, read as the reverse complement.
TATGAGGAACTGAACAAACAAGGAAAAAAAGCAAATTACCCAAAACATGTAAGTCTAAGAGCATACATGCAGTTCAAAACCCTCTGACACAGTAAGAGGGGGGCTCTCTAAAACAGGGACCAACAGAGTAAGACTCTCTCCGTCCAAACCAACAAACCATGTGCTTTTGGACAGCTTGTGAGCTAAGAATAGTTTCCCATTTCTGAACAGTTGAGAAATAATTTTAAGAATAATAGATCACAACACATGAAAATCCTATGCCATTCAAATCTCACTGTCTATAAATAAAGTTTTACTGGCACACAGCCATGCTCATTCGTTTACATATTGTCTACAGCAGCTTTCACACCACAACAGCAGAGTTGAAGAGCTGTGAAAGAGACCGTATGGCCCACAAAGCCTAACATATTTACTATCTTGCCCTTTATAGAAGAAGTGTGCCAATCTGTGAGATGACACTTAATTTCCTAACCTTCGATGGTGCGTTCAATGAGCTAGCTCCATCTCCCTTCCTTTAAGCAATTCTATTACTTAATAATTCACAGACTTCCCCCAAAGAAGAGATTTTTTGCAACAAATGATAAATATCTTTTACTGGAGAGTACAGAGTGAGCATTTCCAAATTGATGGTGAAGTTCTGTCCCTGGTATACACATGTAAGCGCAACTCAACATGCAATATTCTAATTCAATTGGAGAAGGACTTCCACAAGCCGTGTTTCGATTAGCCAGATCTTATTTGATTTAGCAGAGGTAATGAATGCTGACTCAGGTCAGGGCTGCTAAGCCTATCTGGCTTTGGCAATCTACTGAAATTAGTATAATAAAACCAAAGATATGTAATACTGAAGACATTTAAAAAGAAAATGTGTTTATCTTCAATTAAAATGCTCACAATAGTGACAATTGACTTGTTATTCCTTCTTACAGAAAGGTTAGGTTGAGGAAAACAACCGAGCAAAAAGAAAGCCAATCCACATGGGGAGTGCTGCTACACTTTACAGGACCCAAAATAGCCCAGTTTTTCTGTGATAGCAACATCTCACGCATTTGGGGGAGGGAAGAAATAACGGGCAAAATAAAGATGTTCCAAATATTCTTTAACTGACAAAATGCTGCACTAGATTTTTGGCTCCAATATAGCTGAACTCCCTGACTATTTACTTCTGAGCAGTGTTGGGGACTAGGTGGCCATCACCTCTAATCAATTTCACCTTTTGAGACTAAAAATGAGATCATGGCTCATTTCATTCTCCAGGTTTTATGAGGTTACTGACATAAACATGCAAGATATCAGGTCTACTATCTGTCATTTTGGTATGTCATAAAATACAGTATCCTTAATAATATTTGAGGCACCAATTAACTTTATGATAAAGAATTTAAAAATTGTAGTCTCTTCCTCCCCTTGTAGTATAGACCATATATCAAAATCCAACCAACATGTAGGTGGTCTGTGAAGGATCTACAGGGAGTCACCTGTGACAATGGTGGGTTTCAGCAATGACTTTTGGGAGGGGTTCTGTTGCTCCTCCCTATTCAAAACTGAAAGCCAAGCAGTCTTAATGCTAAAAAAGAAAGACAGGCAGTTTGCCTAGTTCCCCATTTCCCATGAATTGGAAGACGTAGAGCAAATTTGGCAATTAAGTCAGACAGGAAACCAGGAAGAATATAATCAAGGGAAAGGGAAGTGTAACGGGGTCTGCTGGCAGCTAAAGAGAAGTTAACCCAAACCCAGCTCCAGTGGCTTCAGTGTGCAACTCCAGCAAGTCACATCCCTCACGTGCCAGTTCCGATTATTCACTTAAAAGTGCTACTGTGTGCGATCCTCAAAATATTACACCATCCATCAGCATAAGTGGGCCCATTAAACGTCTCAGGGTACGCCATCCGGCCGAGTGAAAACATAAGCCTAATGATTATATGAAATGGGAATCAAATGATTTAAGGGCAAAAGAGTTTTCTAAATTTATCTTAAGGCAAACAGTATTTTTAAAAACTTAAGTTGAAGGAAATATTGAGTCCCCTGAGAACGTGACAGTTGGGCATGGTGGCATGTCATTGGAGTCTGGAAGACCAGGAGTTAAAGATCAACCTTGGTTGTCTGCATAGAGTTCAAGCCTGGCTCACAAGACTGTCTTAAGAAGGAAGAGGAAGACTCCTTAGAGGTAATAAATAAAGGACTATAACGAAGGTCCCCAGTCCACTTAGTGTAAGATGGTGACTTGACTCACATCCATGCATGCTCCTTGAGAAGGTGATCTATGTTCAAGGTTTAAGATGATCTAAGTCACACTCAATGGCTCTGTGCTGTGCAAGCATGAGGACCTGAGTTCAAGTCCTTAGCATTCACATAAAAAGCCTAATCTCTGGCCTCTTGTACCTGTAATGCCAGTGTTTCAGGGAGCGGGAGGGGGAGTTAATGAGGTTTGCTGACTACCAGCCTACCTCTCAGTTCAGAGAGACATTGCCTCAAGACAAGGCAGAGATGACAGAGCAAGACACCAACATCTTCATCGGGCCTCCAAGCACTCGTGGAAACAAGAATCTACATACAGATGTGTACACACACACACACACACACACACACACACACACACACACACACTCTTAATTGTGAGAAACTCCTTTGAATTTTTTTTAAAAATCAAAACTGAATATGCAGCTCCCAGACGTGCTAAGAGGCTTTCTCTCATCCAAGCCCTCCAAGGCGGCAACAACTCAGTATGGTAAGAAATGTGATTCCAGAGGCAAATCACAGACTATAAATACCAGTGGCAGTGGCGCTCCTCCAATTGCCGAGAACTAACACAGGCAGAGCAGACTGCTACAGGAATGTACCTGGTTAATCCCCTAATTACTGGAAACCAGCAGCACATACTAAAGACAGCCCAGATGGAACTCTTAGGACCTGGCTCTTGTTTTAGCTCTAATTGTCACTAAGCAGTCTACTTGACCTTGAGAAGGTTGCTCAACTGTTTAGACAGAGTTTTACCAGGTATAGTCCAGGTTGGCCTGGAACTTCTCATGTAGCCCAGGATGGCCTCAAAATTCTTCCTGCCTCAGGCTCCCCAGTGCAGAGATTGGGCAGCCACAACTATATTTTCTCATGTGAAATCTGGGGCATATTCCTCACTAGAGTTATAAGCTACTGGAAGCAGACTTGGTACATAGAGTCCATAATGAATTTTCATCCCTATTCTTCTCATAACTGCACCAATGTTCATCAAACTTGAAACTGTGTAAAAGCATGCTAGGACAGTGTTTCTCCAATGTGATACATGAGAGTGGATTTAAAGTGGCATATGAATAAGCTTCATAAGTTTTAATAATTGGGATTTTAATTTCAATACATATAAAAAATATAGCCCAACAAATCTGTGATTTCATGGGCTATACCAATTTAGATGTGATTGAGTAGAAAAAAAATCAATCAACTTAAAAGAGAAACATTGTGTAAATGATAAAGGCAATAGAAAGACAGGAGGGAAACTCTGGGGAAACACTGTGTTCTGGGAGTATGAAGGATAGAAGGACGGGGTCTTGCCCTCACAAAGCTGCCCACCCACATACTGCGTGGATGAAGAATAAACAAACGAGGGCATCAGCTCAAGTTCCAAAAGTTCTGTGTCACGGTCCAGAGGCAGGGTGCTATGTCCCACTCCTCTTGGCGCTTTCAGGGTATCACATATAAAAGCTCTTTAAAAATAAATGAGTTTAACAATTGTCGTGCTGAGTGTGACATAAGCTGATTTGGAAGTCCTTGTGCAGTAGCATGTTAGGGATTTGTATGTTAAATCTTTTCTTTGAATTATCCTGGAAATCATTATTTTCTCACCTTCATTTTCTTTACAGGGACCTGAGAAAACAAAGGTCTCTGCTGCTTTAAAGCCAAATCACTCAAAACTCTTGGAGCAAGACATGGAGCAATCTACTTAAAAACTCTAAGATCCAGGACAGCTAAATGGCTTTAGATTTCACTGAGTATCATCCTGAGAGACCTTGCATGTGACAGGAATAAGCTGAATTTGCATTTGAAAATAGAGCAGAGCAAAGCAACACTCCCTTTCAAGGGAAATGGGTAGCAAAACAGAAAAGACAGAGAAAGACTTTATGCATATTCCCTGGGAGAAACACAGGTGGCTTAAGGAGCCCACAGAGGCACGCCCTTCTTCACAGCCTGACACATCTTAAGACAGAACAGGCCTCTTATGTTTCAGAATCCATGTGGTATACTAACTTGCTTCTTTAATCTCCCTCAGAGTGGCCTTCTGTGGGATTCCCTCAGCACATTTTAGCAGTACACCTGTCTCATGTCAACATTCATCTAGACATAGTATGAGTTTAAAAGGAAATAGCAAAAAGCTACCGGGAAAAAAATAACCAAAGCCACATGGAAAAGACCCTATGCCCAGCGAGCAAATGAAATGGTAGAGAGGTTTCGGGGAGAGAGGGGTTGAAGGATCAATGACTCAAAAGAAAAAGCACAAATCAGAATTTTAAAAAAGGAGAATGCAATGAGTTCCTTGCAATACAGTGAGCCATGCTTCTACACGGGAGACAAGAGCCTGTTAATGGCTGACTGGGTTCCTATGTTAGCTAATAGGCAAGGAGAAAGAAGACCATATCCTAAGAGGTCTCTGTCATATTAAGAAACATTCCAATGATGGCAATTGCATCAATTTCCTTAGAAGCTCTGCTTTGCAGCTGCCTCTGAAACACACTTAGAGCAAAGCCCACCTGTATAAAGAGGAGCCAAGACATTAACTGTTTACCCCACCACTAGCTTGCAAAATGCACAGGGTGTATAAAACACTGATAAAGACAGAACTGGCATTTAATGACACTTGCAAAGAGTTTCTCAGATAGGAATGTTTGAAATACTAAAGAAATCATACTTTCTTTAAAAAAAAAAAAGGTAGTTGAATCTAAGCTGTGGGCTTGGATCCTGACTTTTGTATTTTACTTGTTTGCCCACTGTCTTTAGCTATACTTCATACCAAGAGACAACAGCAAGAGCCTGAAAGGAGAATGCCAAAAGCTCAGGAGACCCCACATTCCCTAAATGGACTGGGGGCGGAGGTCCCACAAACCCAGCAACAGATCTGCATGGAAAATCACAAATCCAGGGTCATTGCCACCAAGCCAGTAGATCAGCGTAATGCACACAGCCACCGATATGGCTATTCTACCTTGACTTTTGAATGTCAAAAATAATATGGACAGAATTGACTAAGCAGTCTCCAAGGTACTGCCTTTAAAATTTTTAACTTTATGGCCATTAAATATTGAACAGATAATTGGATTTATCCCCTTCAGTGCTTTATGGATGTACAAAGTACCTACCTTCTCCTGTTTTATTCAAATTAATGGCATTCTTTTAAAGTGCCTGCCGTGAGTGCACACTACCCCTGGCTCATGACAAGGAGGTTTCATCCTCTGCTTACCAACTTTTTCCTCTATTTGCCATGAGAGGGGAAAAAACACACTGGCACCCATACTGACAGTTAAGGGCAAATTCTTCCAGATTCACTCTTAAACCTGAAATCACTCCCCTCCCTGCCTGGAACTCCTGTTCCCAGTGTGATCTGGCTGTCTATTAGCTTATCGGAGAAAAGCCCAATCAGAATCCATTTAGAATGGTGTTAATTACACGATTTAGAAATGCTCTCTACCACTGGGTATCTTACTGCTGCATTTTAAAATCGAGCCTGGAGATCACAAGCTTTCCAGTGCACCTCTAGAAGATTAGCCAAATGCAAGCTGGGACTGTGTGTTGGACAGGGAGAAAAATTCATGGCCATGGAAAGGCTGTGCAATCCACCGCAGTGATAAGGTATTTCCGTCAAGTGTGACTAACACCTACGAACGTACAATCTGAGAATAACTCTGTTGGAGGCACTACTGGAAAGGGGTTAATGGAAATAATGTTTTCATTTGGAACAATATAAATCCACAACTGGCATTCCATTGGCCCATGACCTCCCCTTCCCCAATCCCTGTTCAAGTCATTTGGTAGTGTAATTGAAACCTTCTTTGAGAGTCTTTAGATTTCATTTCATGTTTTGGGGACAACGCAGCTAAAAGACATTTACCATCCATCTTTCTTAACATTCCTAATCTAAATAGAAGACCCAAATCTAAGACTATGCCTTTGATGGATCACTCACCTCCCTGTACAGTAGAGCTTAAAAAGGTCCTATTACTGCGCTCAGAACCCTTACAGAAAACACACATTCATACTCATTTCCCATTCTCCCACCTAACTGAGAGGCATATATTCATTTCTTTAAATGTGCTTTGAAAGAAAAGGAATTTCAACAAAAAAAAATTAACAAAAGAACAGGGGAGAAACAAATGGCATATTAAATTCCGGTGGGAAAAGGAGGATCCTAACATGACAGGCTGGAAATGCTGCGCTGTGGAAAAAGGGTTTGCTGCTCCTGAATCAAACACGGAAGACTTGTCTCCGAGCTTTGCTTATGTGTGAGGCTGCTTAATTCAGGGCTCTGTCTGTTAATGTCTCTCACAGATGAAAGGGGTAGCCGAGGTGTGTACTGCCTAGCCAATGTCACCAACCTGGGCAGTAGGGAAATGTGCTGGCCAGCCAATGTCACCAACATGACCCTCCTAAGGGAAGTTCTTCTAAAGGTCATCTCAATTATTCTCTTATACATTTTCAGAACTGTGTTTCATATTGAATGTTTGCCTTGGAAGGAATACAAAGTTGTTTTGATATAAACGTGAATAATTTGTAATTGCTTATGAACAGGAAAATGTAAAAACACAAAGTAAAAATAGATACCCTGGGCATACATACAGCTAGTGGGTAACTGCACCAAAAATTATACAAATACCCAGCAATTCCCAAATACACATAGATCAAGCATTGATTTTACATCTATATGGCCCTGGCCACCTAATTAGGTACTCCAAGATGGCCTCCTTTCATATGCATGCCTGATTCCTTTGGTTTATGAGAGGCATCAGAGGCAAACAATACAATCACAAGCAAAACTGACTGATAGACTCCTTCCTTACAAATTTAATATTATCTTTGGTATATAAAGCCCTATTTCTGTTTCTGTACTGAGACTTTATAAGCAAAGATAAAACTGGGCACACTCAGTTATTAAGACTACATGCATTACCTCTAATGAAATTACCCACTAGGATGGAAAAGGCAATTGAGAAGTTTGTTACTGCCTAGGATTCTACAAATCTAGGTCTTTCCTGGAGCCACTGCAGGTGAGCTGTTTGTCCAGACTAACTTCTATCAGACCATCATTCCATAAGCTCTAGTTGTAATTTTGAATAAGCAGACACAACCATATCGCATGGACAATGGTCACCAACTCCAAATATAACAAACCCAGAGATCCTATCATGACTCAAAGTCAAGTCCTGTAGAATGAGAGTAAATCATGGCCTTCTATATGAAACTGGCTTATATATTAGTATTTAAAAAGATGCAATCAAGAGATTGATTCCTGGAAAGAGCACATGCTTACTATGTCTACCACTCAGAGATGTTTGCAAAGTTAAACCATAGGGATAGGAAATAATGAAAGCCAGAGACAAAAATCTAAGGCTAGCTGCAATAATCAAGTGTTGCCTTTCAGGTTCTAAGAAGTACACCGAGGAAAGAAAAAAAAGAAAGGGATGGGGGAGGAAGGGAGTGGGGAGAAAAGAAAGGAAAGAGAAAGATCTAGTAGAATGGAAGAAAAACATGATTTTAGCTCTGAGAATGAGCCATGCCTTTTAACAGATGATGATCAATCTCAGCAGTGATATGTATTCAGGATTTTTTCATCTAAAATGGCCCTTTACATTTTCATCATATAAATACAGGCCTTGCAAAGCATGTGACTCATCTCCATATTCAAAAAACAAAACTAATAAATCAGACTTGGGAAAGAATAACAACCTAAAATTGAAAGCAAGAGGAGGTAAATGAACACAAATGTGCTTTAAATGAATCACTAACCACAAGGGAGAAGTGAAGGAACTCAAGTTAGATTTCAGCAGTGTGCTCTATATTCTCAGGCAAGGAGGGAGTGTGGCAGATATACCCCAGGCTTGAAAATGCTGCCTTTCTGCTGTGGCCTAGGGAAAGCTACTCTGAGCCCTGTGGTACAGGGCTGAGTAAATGTGTAAGGAGCTGGGCATTTCACCAAGGGAGACCCCATAGAGGACTGGAGAGATGGCTCAGCACTTAAGAGCAGATCCTGCTATTGCAGAGGACCCAAGTTCAGGTTCCAGCACCCGCATCAGGCAGCTCACAATGCCTGTAACTACAGCTCCAGGAGATCCAACAGCCTCTTCTGATTCTTGATGGCACCTGCATTCACATGCATATACCCCCCACATAGGCACACATATACACATAATTAAAAATAATAAAAATAAACCTTAAAAACCTACAAAAAAGCCCTGTAGAGATAGTATAGACTAGAAGGAAGTACTAGTATAAATTTATGACTCCTAAAATGTGCATATGTGTGTATGAATACATTAATTTTATTGACTCTTAGGAAAGCCTATATAGGAACCACAAGTTAAATAATACACCTAGTACCCTAATGATGGTTTCTAATACATTTTTTTAAAAAAGAGAACCAAAATTCCTCAGATAATGTTTCATTGCAAAACCACAGTAGACAGCATACAAGATGAGTCTAGTGCATTTCTTGCCATAAAAAAAAAAGTTATACTTCTGAAAAAGACAACAGCTGGTCAAAAAAGAAACAAAAACCAAGCTGAAGGAGTTCCTGCTCCTTAAGTCTAGAGGAATCTGACTATCCAAATAATTTTAGCAGCATGAGATATAAATTATTAAAAAGGAAGGTCTACTTACATGTGGTGGCACATGCTTGGATTCCCACTATTTTGGAGAGTATATAGTTAGACACTGTCTCAAAAAAGAAAAAGTAAAAAGGTGGTGTGTGTGTGTGTGTGTGTGTGTGTGTGTGTGTGTATGTATACGCACATGTCCTGTATGTCAATACTAAAGACTGGTCACTATTGACTAGTAAATGCTGATGGATGCTACAGTTGGAAAATGACTGTAGGAAAGAAAAGTTCAAGCAAGACTGTTCAAGCAAAACATATAAACATATATGTTATATGTTATAAAGTTCAAGCAAAACATATAAACATATATTTATATGTACTTCCTCACCAGTTGCAAAAATGTATTTTTAATACACAGTGAGAAATCACATGATGCTCTGGCAATATACACAAAACTAAAATTGCCATCACAATACACAAGGACGCTCGTATCTCTTGTCACAGTACTTTCAGAAGGATACCCCCATGTAAGCAGCAGTGTGACTGGGAACTCAGACTTCATCTGTTCAGACTGGAACCTCAGATGGACCCAAATGAGGACTTTCTGCACAAAGGCATGAGAGGTAGACTCTATTTCTTATGGCCAAAGAATCTATGATGAACCAATTCAAACAACTGTTCTCCATCCAGTAAGGGAAACTGCCAAGACAACCATCCAGCTTCAGCATGTTGTTCCAGGCTAGACCATATGCTGTATCATTAGGTGAAGTAGTCAAGCTGATGTAGGAACAGAAGATTTAAAAAAAAAATCCATCACTTTTATGTTAAAATGCCCAAAGCTAATAGCCGTACTGTAGTTCTAGGAGGAAATGTTGCTCTTTGGAAATAGACTTAGAAGTATCTGTAGGCAAAGGGGCTTGAAGTGAGCAACTTATTCTCAAATGGTTCAGAGGCTCTTACTACTGCTGCAACTTCACCTATGTTTAAAACCATTGCCTCAAACACCAAGTTTTGTTTTGTGTTTAAGCTCCCCTACCATGTGGCCTAGAGACTGGGATAACATCCACAGCACGGCTAATCTCAACCTTGTTTCTGTGACCATACCACATGTGTGTATGGTAAACAGACATGACAGTGTTTGACACAGTGCTGTTGATGAGCACAAAAGGTATTTTAAACTAACTGATGGGTTAACTTGATTGTATTAGGAAAATTCAACAAAACAACAAGCAGGAGTTAGATATGTTAAGAGAAACTGAGAAGTTAGAGAAACTTACTACAATTGGAAACACAATGTAGTAAGTGAAAACAATGGACAGGCCCCTCAGGACATGGTTTGTGAACACCTTCCCCTTCTTTCTGTCTTGTATTCTAAACATATAATGTTACAATTTTTAAAAAAACATCAACTTCCTTTCTAAAATAGCAACTCAAAGTAAATGGGAAGAAGCTCCTCTTTGCTCAATAAACAGCTGCACTATGGCTGTCCAGCTGTCTGCTCTGAGGTACTGAAGTCCCAACCATAGGAAACAAGGCAGTCTAAGGAGGCCACACTGGGAACCTGACTTCACCTCAGTGGTCATTCAAGGTGTGGACTCCACCTGTACTGGCTGGTTTTGTGTGTCAACTTGACACAGGCTGGAGTTATCACAGAGAAGGGAGTTTCAGTTGGGGAAGTGCCTCCATGAGATCCAGCTGTGGGGCATTTTCTCAATTGCCCCTTGTGGGTGGTGCCATCCCTGGGCTGGAGGTCTTGGGTTCTATAAGAGAGCAGGCTGAGCAAGCTAGAAGCAAGCCAGTAAAGAACATCCCTCCATGGCCTCTGCATCAGCTCCTGCTTCCTGACCTGCTTGAGTTCCAGTCCTGACTTCCTTTGGTGATGAACAGCCATGTGGAAGTAAGCTGAATAAACCCTTTCCTCCCCAACTTGCTTCATGGTCATGATGTTTGTGCAGGAATAGAAACCCTAACTAAGATACCACCTTCATAGGCTCCTCCTCACTCTTGTCCTCTATGTTTCGATTTGCTGAAAGGTTTCAGGAAGATACACTGCATTTCCATAGACCCTTCCTCTCCCTGCTCATGTTCCCCCAACACATACACAAACACACACACACACACACACACACACACACACACACACACACACACACATCTTCTGAGTCCAACTAGCATTCCCCTGTTTTGCATGTGTTTGGCACTAACCACTCAGGACTGGGATAATCTCCTAAAACAAAACAAAACAAAACAAAAGCAAGGAAGCAAACAAACAAATAACCAAACTGGTTCTCCCCCACTTCAGCAACCACAGAGTGCCCCATAACTCTTCACCTACAGGTGAGACCTTATGGAATCTTTCTCCACCCATGTTGGCATGTCAGCTGGTGAGGCCTCTGCGACTCTGACCACACTGTTAAGAATTCATGGGTGCCACATCCCTGTCCTGGCCAGAAGGCACTATCACTTGTCAGCCATCCCAGTCCTGGGGCTCTTGAAATCTAGGCTGAGTATAATAGGATCCCCACCTCTTTGTCCCCACCTCAAAGGAAGGGGAATAGAACAGCAGGATGCTTCCAAGAATGGAGCAAGCTATGGTGGCATCCCTGATGACATCCTGTTCTGCCTGCTCTTGTTCAGTATGCATTCAGACTAAAATTCTTCAATCAGCCCAGCTGGGAGGAGTGGTGCTCCTCAGGTAGACTGCTGCAGCCCTGATACACTAAAAGAAGCCCAGAGCACCTGTCTCCACAGAGCATTCACTGTGACATTCATTGAGAGGAGGAGGCAAGGGGACAAAGAAGGGAAGAAATGGGAAACTGGAGGAGAGACAGAGAGAGAATGATGGGAGGAATCATTTATTAAAGTAGGTAGCTGTGGTCAGGTGTAAATGTTTGTTTAACAGAAAGGAAAACTGAAACAGAGGCCACCCACTGTCACTGAGGAAAGGGCCAGGTGACACATGTGACAAAACAAAAGAGGAAGTTTCTAGATTAAATAATTATTACAATTCAGTTCCTGTTGAAGACACATACCTCTGCAAGCATTTAATTATATTTATTTCTTAATGAACGCTGGTTTGAGTAATCTCCAACTTCAACTGAATCTCATAAACTCAGCCAATGAAATAATTAAAATTCTTTTGCCAACTTGATTTGGACGCAAAAGTCAAACACTTCATTTAAAATTTATGTGAGGCACATTCATAAGAATATACTAATTTCTTATTCAGTTTTCAAATTGAATCCCTTTAATGACTGCCGATAGCAAAGCAATAGGAATGCATAGAAGAGTCATACAATTGACAATTACCCAAAGTTCCTGTCAGGTCTTATGAATCAACAATTGTCTCCAAACTTGTAAAGGAAACCACTGTGCATTAGTGTCTAAAAACCTTACAATCTGTCTGCACTATGCTATGAAACAAAAATGAGCACAATTAGACATACAACTTAGAGAATTCATCAATGGGGATGAATGAAGTAAAAAATGTCTCTATGAATCCGAGCTTCTCTTGAAGGCAACACAACTCTCCGGCTGTGTAGTTTACTGCAGTTCCTCTGTGTGTTCACATTCTTTATCAGCAAAATGGTTACAATGGTCTTTCAGACTTGAGTGATGAATGGCAAAGCAACTCGGCTCCATTCTGAAACGTAAATGTCCTTGGACACCACACCATATACCAACCACAACAGTAGTGCCAGAGATGAAGCATCAGCCACTGGCATTATCAACTTCTCCAGTGAAGCAGGCAGGAGAAGAAATGAGAAGGCTGCATAAGTGAAAACTTATTCTAACAGAATGCTTGAATCACAGACAAAGATCAAAGACAAAAATGTCCACCATTGCATTGTTTACAGGAATAAAATCCAGGGGATAGATCTATGGCTTTAAAAATAAAGAAATAGTACAATCAATTAGTATACATTAGGAAATTAATTATATGTACATTGGGACGTATGCCTAGAGCACTACTGCAGAGATGGATGATTCCAAACAACACGTTAACTAATCAAAAATGAAACATGCTCTCTGTCAATGTACCCCTGTCCAGAGAACAAGGCAGTGAAAGTGTGGAAGGCGGAGGCAGAGGAAGGCGGGCATCTGGGAGTTCAAAGCTAATCTGTCTTCAGATCAAGTTCCAGGACAGCCAGGGTTACAGAGTGGTATCCATTTTTTGTTTGTTTGTTTGCTTTTGATTTTTTGTTTCTCCCTATTTTAAAGAGGAGAAAGATTCTTGCCTACATAGAGAATTAAAGGAAAGCTATGGCTACATGAGACTCTTCTCAATATATATATGCCCCTGCACACACATACAGAGATGTATATGTTTGCATAGCTCCAAGTAAATAGGATTACAGATAAATTTTATACTATAAGCCCTACTTCTATAAATTTTTAAAATTAAAGTGACAAGTTTGTTTTTATAATGAGAAAAACTAAAGATATCATAGAATACTTAGGCTATAATATACTCACAGGGTTACCATTATTAGCAAGAAAAGGACTAGAAAAGAAAATCTTAGGAGGGGTACAAATGTCGGCAGTATCTGAAAAAATAGACATGTTCTAAGAAACAGAAAGCTTCATTTCCCTTAAATTAAAACTAACAGAAAGTAAGACACAGCTCGAAACAGCTTCTTAGGATTCTTTTCAACCAGAATCAAATTATTAGGATTTCCTTTTCAAATTCAATATAAAATCTGACAGGAAATCTGCAGACAGGGAATCTTATTAGTTTTAGTTCCTGACCAACACATCCATGAGGGAGGAGCAAAAGGGAAAAGCAGGGTGTGTGCTGGGATATGGCTCATTGCAGAAACTGCCTCTAGCAAGGACAAGGTCCTGAGTTCAATCCCTAGAACCTACATAAAAACCAGACAAGGTGGTGTGCACCCAGCTCTGTGACCCCAGAGCTAGAGAGACAGAGAAGAGCAGATCCTAGGGGCCTCACTGGGGCAGTCAGCCTAGCTTTCCAGGCCAATAAATACCCTGTCTCAAAAACATGGTAGCATTCCTAAGGAAGCACACCAGATTCTGTTCCCAGTCCTCTACACACTCGCACCTGTATATGCATAAACACACAAAGAAAAAAGAAAATCCAAACCATTAATGGCATTAACACCATCTTTGCCTTGAATACAAACTAGAAATCAGTGTTAATTAATGAACTTATCAATAAATCAGCCAGTAAAAGAGACACCAACCACAGAGATAAATCATCCACGAGGAAAAGACTGAACTAAC
>NW_022196906.1:41628027-41643891 GCF_008632895.1 Mastomys coucha | reverse complement strand
GAGAGGAGAGGGGCAGGGAGACAGGAAAACAACACCATGGAGAGAGAAGAACACCCCACCAAGCTCAATGAGGCTCCTCTTCACACAGTGGTCCTGCAGAGGGCTCTGAGCAAATGGAAACACTGTAGAGGAACAGTAGGGCTCTCCCAGCCTGATCTGGACTTAACATTTGCACATGTTCTTTGAGGGTGCAAGGCAGTGTCACTAGAAGCAAGAACGTCTGTTACTGTCATCTGACACTGCTGCTTCTTGGAATTACCTCAGATCTCTGTCTAAATCAAGCTTTTAGGGCTAGCCATAGATTTGCCAAAAGAGTATCTGAAACCAACATAAGAAAATTCAAGCAAACCTATTACTTTTCTTTTTAGCTCAAATATATTTCTTAAGGCTAAACATCAGAAGCAAGACACTCAGATCCCAACCCTTCTCTTTATAACCTCTGCTTTGTATCTAGCTCCAGAGGGAAAATTGTGTTTACAAGAACCATGAGACACGTGAAAAGCAATAACCAAGATAAATGAAAAACCGCTAGGCTAAGTTTTAGTCAGAACTTTATTGCAATGGACTTGGTTTTATGAGATGAAGAAATCTACTTTTTTTCTTGTCTCCTCTAGCGTTACACATTGAAAAACAAAACATGATTAAACTATTCTTTTAATGTCATCATATCATTTATAAAGAGCTTAAGGAAAACAATTTGCATGCAGGCTGAGCACACTACAGAGAGCTTCAGTGGTGTGGACGCCAACGTCAGGAAGTGAAGGTTCAGTCCCACTGCTAGCCCAGGCACCAGCACAGAACTCCATGCTTGCTTTCCCTTCCCAGCTTATGGGGTCTGTTGTGGTTGCATGTCTATTGATTTCTGGTTTGTTTCTCAGCCTTAATAAAAAATCTACTAAAGATTTAAAGACACTTTTTAAAAACACAAAAGTAGGGGGAAATCAGAATTAATGATCAATTCTTTTAATATTCCAGAAGCAAGAAAACAAAGAGTCATGTCAGAATCATTTGATAATTGTTTTCATGATATGAACACAAGAAAGAGAAAACAGGGGTTCTGGGAAGATTCTCTATGAAGTAGCAAGGGTCAGAGCCAAAGCACAAACTCTAGGGCACCTACTATGTGCTCCCTTGCTTTAAGTTCAATTGGCAGCCATAACAACATAGAAAGCTGCAACTGGACAAGCTAATCTGCATACCAGAGTCACCTGGAGATTATGTTTAAATCGCAAAGCCCAGACAAAGCACCCACGAACTATTCAATAACAATTCCTGAAAAGAAATCAAGACTCAGTACCTTTTTGTGAATCTCCCTCCCCTGCTCCCAACCACATTTTCCTCATGTTGGTATCTTCATATAGACGTGAGCTCAGAGAATTAAAGGGAGCAGAAAGAGGAGTGAAGTAGATAATCACCAGCCAAATGCAACATCTCTGCTCTCTGCCCAAACAGTCATTTCCACACACACTCTGTACACTCTCTGAAGCTTGCTCAACAGAATGCTGAGAAGACCATTATAAAGGTACAGTGTGCTATATACAGTGTACAGTATAATAGCACCATGTGCTGACATGCGCCTCTTTAAGGAGGATGCTGATTTGGGAGAAAGAACAGAAGAGAAAGGGCGTCTTATGACAAGTCCAAAACAAGCTTATGCAGGCTCCAAGGTGACAAATTGGCAGCAACTAGAAAGAGATGTTTGGAGAATGTCAATTTGCTTAGCCTCCACCACCACACTGCAGAGCAGTGCTTCCTTTACCTTGTATCTTCTCCAGAAAATGTTTCACTGAGTGATACTCCTCCAAAGGTTGGCCCTCCATAAATATGGAAATGAACCAAAGTGACCAGAGCCAACACTGAGGAAAACATGTCCCATGCCGGACCTTAAATCTTGAAAAACAAATAAGGCAAAGGTCATTAAACCGAGTATTGAGTTCAATGATGGAAAAAGGGGGAGTTGGAAGAAAACTTCCGAGACTGCAACTTCAACTTTATTAATACAAAGACTTGGTGCAGTTAGTTTTCTAATTACAGGTACTATTTAAACACAGCCCAAATATCTTCCTCACCACACAGCATTTTCTTGCTCCTCAAGTTCTTCTTATACTTACATGGTTTTGAAAACCACTTCTAGTATATGCATCCCATTTATATGAGAGTATGGCAGTTAAGGTGGTCCTAGTGTGCAGAGCACCAACTATGCACTTAGCTTAAATCTACAGAATTCTTTTATCTTTTGGAAGAGTAAGATTATTTTTATGCCATCCAAATGGGAGAATGTCCCAGATACCAGATGATGAAGAAGCTCCAGAGACTATAATGTAAATGTGCTGATGAACATCACAAAATTTGGCTTCAAGGACACCTCTAGGTTTTTGGCTGGGCTTCTACATCCATGGGTGAATAGTGAGGGTGTGGCTAAGCACAGTGGTCTATGTAAAGGGTACAAAGGCAGGGAGCATGTCCTTGAATTTGTAATCATATTTGATTAAAACTCAGCGAGTCCCTTCACAGCGAAAGCAGAGGGGGGAATGGTATACCAACGTATGTGCTATGTATGTGATATGGATGTGCTTCATTATTGTAGCACAGGATTAAACAAATTATGAGCATTTTTGAAGTGTTATGGTCTGGCAGTGGGACACGTTTTCCTCAGTGTTGGCTTTTGTCACTTTGGGTCATTTCAACACCATTTATGAAGGGCCAAGCTTTGGAAGCATCGCTTGGCTACACATTTTCTAAAGAGGATGCAAGGAAAGAAAGCACTACACTGCAGAAAAGATCCACCCAACATTAACTTGGCAGTTCGCTTCCATCCTCCAGTCTCTTCTGCCTCTATCATGCAGTGAAGTCACAATACATTTGTGACAGAAAAACTCCCCTGGCAACTGGCTGACATCATAAACACCAGATTAAGACTTGGCTGCAAAGCCTGAGGAGATGATGGTCTGGGAAGAGAGAGGCTATAATTCAAACAAATCTCTTCCATAATAGCAATGTGAATACCAACCATTACTGGCCAAGTAAATTGCTTTTTGTCTAAGTATTCTCTTTTTGAAGTTTGCCCCAGTGTGAAAGTCTCTCTGTAAGTCAGAACCTTCACATTATTTTAATGTACTGCTCTGTATTTAATAATCTTGGGCTTCAGACATTTCGTCTGTTACCATGGGAATGACAGTAGCACAAATACAGGATTACGGCTATCAAGCAAGAGAAAAGAAATTATGAATAAGCCTCGTTATGTTCAATAATTAGCTACATGGGAAAAAAAAAACAAAAACCATGAATTTAGGTTGATGCATTTATCTCAGTGTTTGAATACAACTCTGAGTGTGTTACTGCTTTAAAATGTGATTCTAGCCAACTGCTAAGAAGTCCTGGACTAGCAGTTGTTCCTCAGTAGCACAGTGGGAAGCCCATCCTGTCCTCCTTTCCCAAGTCTTTTGCAGAAGGCTGGTAACTGGTAGGTAATACAACATCCCAAAATGGATGCTGCTACCTTCTGACAACATATTAGTGAGCACTCCTGGTCCCTCTACCTTGGAATAGCTTCCAAGGAGAACCTGTTTTTCACAATAGAGGGTCTGGACATGGAGACACAGAATGCCAACACTAAGCACAAGGGGGGCTGAAGACAAAGGCCGACATGAGGAAAGCAAAGGCTTGGACCCACCACCAGATCAATAGGGAGCCTCCTGCAGGCTTCTCTTCCCAGACACTGAGTTTCACCATCTTTGAAGGGGGACTACACAATATGAGCGTTCAATTTGAATCATCAAATGATCCACTTAGCCCAGGACTTTTTTCCTCTAAAGTAACAAGAATTCACTGTACTCTGTTGTTTGCATGAATGGTGGGGGGAAAAAAAACACTGTGTATTTACTATGTAGGGACTTCATTACTAATGGCAGGGAAGATGGACAAAGTGCTGGATAAAGATCCTGAGGTAACCAGGCTGCTAGAGACTAGATTCAGATACACAAGAGCCAGGTCACAACACCCAGGCTTCCCTAAATATGTGGTGGACTCTGAGCTTCCTGTAAAATCAGCCACTCTCTCTACAAAGAGCATTCTTCATTATTCCAGCTAAGTCAGGAAGCAAGTACAAAATCATTACCACTGTTAAACCAGAAAACATTCCACTAAGATCAACAGCTCCATGGTACTTACTGATGCCCCTAGTCCCCTCTCTCATAGGCTTTCTGCATTCTACAGCAATGGCACAAAACATCATTGGTGGAAGTAATTTTAGAACGTCCTATCCAAATTAACTGGTCTTGAATAGTCTCTGATTAAAATATAAAGGGCTTTTAAAATAATTTGAAATGATTCACTGGAACTAATTTGGAGATATTTTAATCTCTAAATGTGCAATGAACTGTGGTCTCCTTTGGCCCCAGCCACTCCTCGGGACCCTGCCATTGGGTTGGACCACACAAGCTAAAACACTGGGGCCTATAATTCCCCAACCTTTTAGACTTACATGTCTTCCAACTGGGCACAACTAACTTCCACTTTCAAAATCAGACTGAGTGTGTTTCTGCTTCCCGGTGAACAACGCCCATCTGTTTACAAAGCCAGATTGCTAGATAATTCTGAACTCAACGTGACAAGTATTTAAAGACATGCATGAGATAAACAGTCTTAGCTTTAACACTCTTCACTCGTTTGTGTGAAACTCATTCTTGATAAAACAAAGGCATTCTTTCCCAACATGCAGTTGGAAGATGTTCAGAGATTCCTCTGAGGCCACCTGTGAAACCGCACCTAGGCCTACCTCAAGTGGGCTTTTCTACTGTAGCTAGTAAGTTCAAAGAGATGTTTGCTGTTCTGAAAGTGCCTCCTTAGACCCACTACAGATTCCTTTACAAAATTCTTTGGTGCCTGGTCTCCAAGATTTCTGAATCTCAGACAAAGACACTTGAGATACCAGGTACAAAGTCAGGCTTCCTTTGCCCACATCGTAGGCTCACTGTTACTTGGCATCTTGATGACAAGACAGAGCTGGAAAGGAAGAAGGAACTGGACCTGTGTTCTGGAACACTGAGACAAGCATAAATAGTCCCTGATTTAATCTTCCTGGGATAACGCTTATATCACTGTACCTACTTAAAAACAGGGAAAATTGAGACAGGAAAACACTTGACCTTCCCATGCAATGAACACTGGGAAGCAGAGTTCCAAATAACCCAACTCCAAAATCCAAGTCCCTTCTGCACCTCCCTTAAGGCCCGGCAGCCCTGCCTCTTTACTCCTCTGTAGAAATTCAGCAGAGCAACTTCAGAGAGCCCATTTAAAACAAAAGATAAAACAAAGACATGCAAAAACAAGTCACAGAGAGAAGCAAATGGCTTGGAGGAAATTACCTAGTTTCTTTCTGCAAGTTAGCCCCTTATCCAAAGCAGCACAACACACATGAGACTTACTACCATGGCAGCAGAGACAGGGATGGAGTCTTAAGCATGCATCCATTCTTGATAGTGCAGTAACCAAACTTTAGACTGTCACTTACCTAAAAGAAAGAGGAGAGAAAACACCATTATAGCAAATGTAGACAGTGACTCCTCACAGGCTTTCTAGCTCCTGGAAACATTAAAAGACACCTTCATTTCCCAATCAGTACGCCCTGATCCCAGCGGCCAAGGAAGAGCTGGGTTGCCCTATCTCGCAATTTTGCATTCTTGGTGGCTAGGTGTTTAAATTCCATTCTCTTTCTCACTTTAACCTGGAACAGCCTTTATCTTCCTGAGATGAAAGAACATTTTTTAAAAATTGATGAATCCTCTGTCCAGAAAATTACACAGACACCTCTCTCCATGTAAGTTCTGTGGTTCACTGTCCTCCACAGTCTACCCATTGACCTTATGATGAACACCTGTCTGACAGGAGAGGAGCGTCTGTGAATGTACAATACAATTCAAATTTACTTCAGAACCCCACATAAACCTTAAATTCCTAGGCCTGGGAGACGGTTCCAGCGTCAGTAAAGTACCTACTGCATAATCAGGAAGAACAAAGTTCAGATCCCCAGAACCTACATAAAGAGCTCAGCATGGCACTGTAGGACTGTAACCCAGACTCAGAGAAGCAGGGGATAAGAGGATCCCTGAAGTATGTCAGGCAGCCAGAATATCAGAACTCATGATCTTTAGGCTCAATGAGAAACCCCATCTCAAAAATAAACATGGAAGCCAGGCAGTGGTGGCATATGCCTTTAATCCCAGCACTTGGGAGGCAGAGGCAGATGGATTTCTGAGTTCGAGGCCAGCCTGGTCTACAGAGTGAGTTCCAGGATAGCCAGGGCTACACCGAGAAACCCTGTCTTGAAAAACCAAAATAAATAAATAAATAAATATTAAAAAAAAAAAAAAACCATGGAGAATGACTGAGGAGAAACACAGGATATCCACCCTGGGCCTCTCTACATATAATAGGCATGCATTCATGTGCACATATATGCATATGCATGCAGATACTTTCACATGTATGTACAGACACACATCCACACCCACACACCCACACCCACACACAGACACTCGCCTCTTTAAATTCCTTAAAAGCCTATGGTGTGTATATAATAAATATCTTGTACCTTACAAAGAGAAAATGCACACTTTTTAAGCAGATACAACATGAACACAAAAAAATGTGATCAATACTAAATAGGATTTTAAAAGGCCCTAGAAACTAGACAGAGGAAGCCAAGGACTTGATCACCAACTAGATCTATTAGTTTAAGCATTCAAAAAGAATTATCAGGAAAACCTAAGCAAGAAGAGCTGTGTGTGTGTGTGTGTGTGTGTGTGTGTGTGTGTGTGTATGTGTGTGTACATGCATGTGTGTATGTGTGCGTATATGTGTGTATGTATGTATGAGTGTGTGTGTGTATTGTGTGTGAGTGTGTATGTGTACATGTGTGTATGTGTGTGTGTGAGACAGAGAGAGAGAGAGAGACAGAGACAGAGAGAGACAGAGACAGAGAGAGAGAGAGAGAGAGAGAGAGAGAGAGAGAGAGTGAGTGAGTGAGTGAGAGAGAGAGAGTTTGACTGACTGATTACAGTGGAACCATGGCAAGCCTTACCAGGCAAGTGAGATGCCTTAGAGGGTAAAAGCACTTGTTAAACAAACATGAAACCTGACAAACTCCAGAACCCAGGATGATGGGAGAGAACTGATTTTGAAAGTATTCTGTTAACTTATAGTTCTGTGTATCTCTTATATATATGTGCCAGAACTCTATATATAAGAGATACACAGGATAACAAGTATTTAAATTTGCCTTTATTTTGGGTGTATGAGTGTTCATGTTCATATAAATAAGTGTGCCACACATATGTGCCTAGTGCCCTAGGAGGTCAAAAGACAGCACTGGAGCATGTGAAACTGGTGTTATAGGTGGTTCTGAGCTGAGAGCAGAACCCAGGTCCTCTGCAAGAGCAGTGTTCTTAACCACTGAGCTCTTTTTTTAATTAGATGTTTTCTTATTTACAATATCTCTTTTCCCAGGTTCCCCTCCAAAAAAGAAAAGAAAAAGAAAAAGAAAAGAAAAAAATAAAATAAAATAAAGAAAAAAATAAAATAAAAACAAAAACTAAAACAATCCCCTATTCCCTTCCCCCTCCCCCTGCTCACCATCCCACCCCCTCCTGCTTACTGGCCCAGGCATTCCCCTACACTAGGGCACAGAACCTTCACCAGGCCGAGGTCCTCTCCTCCCACTGATGACCAGCTTGGCCATCCTCTGTAATTCTTTTATTTAAAAAAAAAAAAAAACACCCGGGCATTGGTAGCACACGCCTTTAATCCCAGTACTTGAGAGGCAGAGGCAGGTGGATTTCTGAGTTCGAGGCCAGCCTGGGCTACAGAGTGAGTTCCAGGACAGCCAGAACTATACAGAGAAACCCTGTCTCGAAAAAAACAAAAAACAAACAAACAAACAAACAAAAAACAAAAACCAAGCAAAAAAAAGATAGCACAGTATGGAGTTACTAAAATCATAATAGTGTTGTTTTGTTGCATGAGTTAAACAATGCACTGTGGTACAACAGGAAGGCTCAAAGGCTAAGCAAAAACAACATGGACATTTGGTACAGGTTGAGCAACATCTTCTATCAGTAAGGGAAAGACCTTAACAAATTAACTGAAAAGCTCCAAAGTTAAGTTGCTCTCATAGCTCACATTACGTACCAAAACTATTCAGACTGCCAAGGAACACAACAGAGATAAATATCCATGTATGTATATATCAAGCATTTGCAAAGACGTTCTGCATCATGTCACTAAGCAAATGCCAAGTGCAACAATAAGATATCAATGCCCACCTTTAAAAATGGTCCACATCCAAGACACTGACAGACAGCACCAAATGTTGCTGAGGATGTGAAGCAGCAAGAACTCAGCCATTGTCAGTGGGGAGGTCAAACAGTCACAACTATGACAGCTTCTTATAAAACTGAACAGACTTCTAACCACTAGTCATACTCAGGTATACCCAAAGGAGTTGGAAATTGCATCCACATAGAAACCCACACACAGATGTTTACCATAGCTTTATTCTGAAAGCAAATGAGCTCTCAAGCCATGAAGGAAAACACCCAAGCATTTGTAAATGAGTGAAGAAAACCCAATCTAGGCAGTGCCTTATCATTCTGTAAAATGTAACCATGTGCAGATAAAGAAGAGATCTGTGTTGTCCTGGGATGGATGGATAAGAAGAATGATGGCTGAGGGCTTCCAGCGCAGTGGAAACACTCTGTGAAGTTATAATGATGAAACGGATCACTGTAAATTTGTGCAAACCATACAAAGGTCCAAGAACGAACTCTAAAGGAAATCATAAAAACTGGGTGATAATTAGGTGTCAGTGTGGGCTTACCCTTTTTAACAAACACTCAGCTCTGTAGGGGATGCTGACAAAGGGGGATGCTGTTCTTGTGTCAAGACACAAAAATCTCTACTTTTCTCTTAATTTTACATAGTCTTTTAAAAAATAAAACCATCCCACTTCCCCACAATCTATAAAACTCTTGAAAGCAAATGGGTGATTCTACTACAAACTGAAAATGAGAAAGCACGGATCTATCAACAAGGGAAGATTAAAAACTCGATCTACGTGGTAACTCACAAAATATGCCATCAGCTAAAGAAAAATGTCGTATTTACAAAAATAAGTGTTTGCATCTTATCAAAGGGATAACACGCCTAACATACAAAGTGCTCCTTAAAAATCTAATAGGAAAAGCATTCCTACAGGGAAAAAAATGGACATGAGTTATGAACAAGGAGGAATATGTAGAAAAAAATAAAAAGAAATCTAAAGCATGATCAACACAAACTCAAAAAAAGCATCCACTCCCTTTTTCTCATAAAGCAAATTTGTAAAATGACATTTGACAGCACACTCCATTTGTGAGACTAGAGTGAGGGTACCTCTGCCCATTGCTCACAAGTAGGTACGAGACTGCAAAGCCCTAAAGGCTGATCATAGCAGAAATGTAAAGGCAGATGTGTATATCAATATAAAAAGGATAAGTATGGGCATCTCAATAATACTGATAGACTTCCAGGTAATAAGTATAAAAGGAGGGGGAAATGGCAAGCCATCTGGCAAATACCACAGCCAAGAATAGATGCTAACACAGCAGAGGGGAAAGAGATGCGGTACACTTGTGAGAGCCAGTATTGGTTTGTCGAATTGACATCATCTGGAATCAACTGAAACCCAACCAGCTGGGCATTCCTGTAAGGATTTTCTTGCTTACATCATTTGAAATGGGAAAGCCCACCCTACATCTGGGTCACACATCCACATGAAAGGACACTGGAAAATGAAGCTGCTGCCTTTGCTGCCTGCCCTCAGTCTAGCTCCTCTATCCTTTGTGGAAGGTAAGAACCTACTTCTTCATCATTCCAGTGTAGTCCTACAGCCAAGTCCTCTCGAGGAACCTAGAGAGGACTCCAGCAGCAGTTCAGTGCTGAGACATTCAGGTTCACAGACTCAACAACTATAGCATTTTCATCAGGACATGACCATTGTTGGACTGCCTGGACCACAGCCTGCAAACCACTGTAATAAATCCCCTTTTAACAGACACACATGAACAAACGCATGCACATACACATAATCACTTCTATTTCTTGAGAGAACCCTGACTAATATACCACTGAAGCCAAGTGTCTTAGTTAGGGTTTTACTGCTGTGAACAGACACCATGACCAAGACAACTCTTCTAAGGACAACATTTAATTGGGGCTGGCTTATAGTCCAGTATGATCAAGGCAGAGCATGACAGTACTTAGGCAGGCATGGTGCAGGGGCTCAGAGTTCAACCTCCTCATCTGAAGGCTGCTAGCAGAATACTGGATTCCAGGCAGTTAGGAAGAAGGTCTTAAAGCCCACACCCAGAGTAATACACCTAATCCAACAAGGCTACACCTCCTAATAGTGCCACTCCCTGGGTCAAGCATATTAAAACCACCACACCAAGAGACTGAAAGGATGATCATTAAGCATAGGCTCAATGGGTACTGAAGACCAAATTCTTCATATAATGCACCAAGAAGAGCACAGACCATGTTTAGTTAAAATCTACCTACATGGCATCAGAAAAAAAAAAAAATTATGGACAGTCTTCAAAACATCTGACTATTTGAAGACAGACTGAGAAGGGGGTCACAGATTGGTGAGTGGGAAGTGACAAAGTCAAGTGCAATGTGTGCTCCTAGTGAAGCAGAAGGGAATCAAGGGGAGACCTGGTAAGATTTGAATACAGCCTAGAGAGTAGGTAACAGTGCTGCACCACTGTGAATCTCTGCTGTTCACACTCTGGCTGTGGTTACTTAGGATCGTAACATCTGGACAACCTGGACATCCATCTATGAGCAGGTCTATTATGATTTTACAACCTCCTTTCACTTAGGTCTAAAATCAGACTTTTAGACTTAAATTGGTTTTTGTTTTTCTTTTCTTTTCCTTTCCTTTCTTTTTCTTTCTTTCTCTCTTTTCTGAAACTCTTTGTTTCTTTTTTGAGGCAGGGTCTCGTTATGTAGCCCTGGCTAGTCTGGAACTCAGGATATATCAAGCAGGCTGGGATTCCAGGCCAGAGCCAAATCATCTCTCTGCCATGTTTTCAAAAATGTTAAAGGCAGAAAAAGGAGAAAGGGAGGGAGGCAAGGAGAGAGGGAGGCTTTCTCAGTGTAGCATTGAGACAACAGAAACCAAGAAAAAGAGGAAGGAGGGGGATGGAGCAAGAGTGAGATTCTTCCTATATGACATAAAGATGCCTAACAAGTTAACTCAAAGCAAAAAGCAAAAACTCTGAAATGTTCTGAGTGAAAAAAAAAGGCACGGAGAGGACATTTCTATGACCTTGGAGGAAGGGAGGGTTTTTTGTTTTTTTTTTTTTAAGGAGACACAAAAAAATACAAACCATGAAAGAAAAGAGCAAGATTGCCTGCATTCAAATTAAAAACTTTTGTTCAACAGAAGATAGCATAAACAGGGTAAAGAAACAAGCCGCAAACGTGAGCTGCATCTGAGTAAGGAAAGATTAGTGTGCAGAACATGAAGAGCTTCTGCACATCAGGAGGAATAACAGAATAGCCTAAAAAGCAGATCTGATAGAGCAACTGACAGAAGAGAATACCCAAACAGCCCAAAAATGTGCGTTGAAACTGGGTCTCACAAGGCAGAGAAATACATACACAAGGATACGTTTCCACTACTATGCAATGAACACCCGGGCAATAGCAGTAATGGGGAAAGCAGGAAGCAATGAGACCCTCACGCAGTACCTAGGAAACTAGCCAGGAGCATCCATGTTATCCTAGCCATGTTATCCAAGAAAGCCAAGGGAGCCCAAAGCAATCAGCACACATCTAGGGATTGCTCAGCAGAAATTCTTCCGCATTTCAAAGAAGAGACACAGAACCACACATGCCACCGTGATCCTTGCACTGGAGACGGACTCAGAATCTGGAAATGACCTACCGGGCAGCCCAAATTATTTTCTTTTTTTTTTCTATATTTTTTATAGCAATGAAAATTAAAAATCATAACTGCATGAACCGAGATGAGTGAGTCACACACAAATGAGAGTGAAGAGCAAATTTAAAAATACAGCAGCAGGGTAGTGTATTAGTGCACAGGAAGAGTGAGTGCACTCCATATTATGCTATGCTCCTAGCCCAAAAGCATGTCTAACATTGTTTAATATTTATTTAAAATATGCAGAAGGGTACCACCTGTATAGAGATGCAAATGCTTAAAAGATAATAACGAGGGGCTTGAAAAGATGACTCAGAGGTTCAGAGTGCTTACTGTTCTTCTGGAGGATCCAAGTTCAGCTCCCAGAACCAACTTCAGGCAGTTCATAACCATCTGTAATCCACTACAGGGACTCCAAAACCTTCTGACCTCTGCAGGCACCTGCATTCATGTGCACAGACTTACACACAGACACACAACTAAAACTTTTTTTTTTTTTTTAAGAAAATGACTAAAATAGAGACAGGGTTGATGAACACTAACTACATTGAAGATAACGGGGCTAGGAACGGACCCCAGTGGTCTCCAAGTTCAATCCCCAGTAATGTAACACACAGCTTTACCCTAGGAAAGAGGATGAGGACCAAGACCAGGGAAGACAAACACATTACAATATGGTAAAGCTAAGTGTGACAGTGTGTTCTTCTACTGCTGTAGATAGGCCTCTCTACAAATGGGAAAGGTTTCCTGACAACCTGCAACAGAGACAGCTGCCTTCACTGAAGGACTCCTCAGCTGCTTTGGTTTAACCTGGTAGGGTTTTTTTTTTTTTTAAAAAATTCAGTTTTCCTATCAAGATTTCCCCCTAAAATCACATTTATATATATATAAACAAAGAGTATCTTTAAGACCCCATATGCTAAAAATAGAGCTTCCTCTTTCTTTCCTTAAAAACTTTCAGACACTTCCTGATTATTCATATATTCAGTCACGTCAATAAGAATTTCTATTTGAGAAGAAAGTTACTCAAATCCTTTTTGAGTGAGCTACAGACCTCCGAATACACTGGTAATGTTAAATTTTAAAGATGTTTGCTTTTAAAAACAAAACACAGTAACAACAAAACCCAGGGCAATAGATCTAACAAAGCCTAAATATAACCAAATAAAGTCACATTTCCTGAGATGACTATCCATACAGACATCACTGTGAGAGCTGTGTGTTTGGTGGTATCTAATATGAGGCATCCCCCATAGTTGATGAGCCGTGATAAAAATAATAATAACGGCAAAATTGAATACTCTTGGGTATATATGTAAAGCAGGTGTTCTCCTCTTTCAGAATTAAAGCAGTTGTAGCTGACTGCTGGCTTTCGCAGTGAACCAGTGCGACGATCTCCCATCTGAAAGGTCAACAGTAGCCATAGACATAGCACAGTGCCCACACTCTTCAGTACAGATCACAAAGACCCCATTCACCACCTTTCTCCCAAACAAAGTGTTAGTGGTCAACAGTTGCTCCGACGGTGCCAGTGAAGTCCATGTACTTCTACGCATGCATTAATTCCATAAGGGTTAGAAAGTTAGTTCTCTAGCTCTCAGTTAGGGTTTCATTGCTGCAAAGAGACACCATGACTACAGCAACTCTTCTAAAGAAAAAGACTTCATTGGGGCTAGCTTATAGTTCAGAGATTTAAAAATTAGTTCCCTGTCATCATGGTGGGAAGCATGACGGCAGGGAGGCAGACATGGTGCTGGAGGGGCAGCTGAGACTTCCATCTCTGGATCAGCAGGCAGGAGAGTGAGCCACTGGGCCTGGCTTGAGCTTCTGAAACCTCAAAACCCACCCACTTCCTCCAACAAGGCCACATGCACTAATCCTTTCAAATAATGTCACTCTCTATGGACCTATGTGGGCCATTTTCATTTAGACCACTCTTCAAGATGAAGGGCAGACACACTGACTGTGGAAGGGGCCATAGGGGAGCATGGCAGCATACCAACACAGAAAGGTTAAGCTGACTTGGTGAAACCTCATGACATGGCCCAACCAATCTGGCCTTCCACATCAAGAAGGTTTCAAGGCTCCCCCACATAATCATGTGAGCAAGTTGTTTCAAACTAAACTCCATCACAGCATTTTAGTCTTTGTGTCCTGAAGAGCAGTGTGGTAAGCCAGTGTGAATGATGAATAAGCCCCTTAATTATCAAATTTCTAAAGAAGTGTTCTCCTTCTCCGTGGGCTCCAAAACTGAACAACAAGTTCCAAACTCAAACAAATTTAAAAAACAGGACCTATTTTTTAAAAAGTAAGACCTTAAAGGAGGTGGTAATGTTGACACTGGCAACAGCTCAGACGGAAGCCTGTTGTTTCTTACTTTTACATGAAAATGGAAAGAAATCATGTCTTCCTTAAAAAATAAAAATAAAAAAATAAAAAAATAAAAAAATAAAAACACTTCCATATTAGATTGGCAACTCTGACTACTCCCTAAAAGTGTCATTTTAACTCCTCAAACAACAATTTTTCCTTCTGACACAATAGCTCACTTCTTTAGCCTACAGCTAGTTGGCTGAACCCATCAGTTGAAATCCCTGCACGACCCAAGATCTGGGACCGAAACCAAAAGGCATAAATCAATGAAGGCCTGGTTCTCTATGCTGCTGTGCAGGCCAGCACTCATGGGGGGGTGGCCAAAAGCTGTGGGGAAGTTCACAACTGTGTTGGTGGGTGATCTAAAGTCTCAGAACACAGGAAGGAGGCATCCAATGATGCTCCTAGGGAATGTGACTTAATCCTCCTTTTACTATGGAGTACTACATGCCAAAGAGCCCACATGTTCTCACTGCAAGCACTTATCCAAAACCAACTCTACTCCAGGAAAATAGTTAAGTCATCCTTCTTCTGTGGACGGGCTCCTGAACGGTTGAAACCCAGTGATAAAAGAAGCCAATGGAAGCTGAGGAAAGGAAATGAGGTTGGCCAGAAAATACTTATTCCAACAGAAAAGTTACATTTGATGTGGTTCCAAAAAAAGAATATTGGCAGGAAATTCAACATTTTGTGCTTTCTGCGGCTACTAAAACGAAATGATTTTAGCTCTAATCTGGCAATGAGAAACAAACAAAAAGCACACAAAATCAGTAACACCGACCCTAATTGCACAATGTTGTACATCACCAGTCCAAAGAGGTCAATGCCGCAGCCTGAACAGCTTTAAAGGACACATAGATATGAACAATGAGCTTTAAATCCTCATCCAGTGAGAGGCATACAAGGAATGCACCTGTGCAGGAGACTTCAATAGCTAGATAGGAAGAAAACGGCTAAGCGCCAACCTCATCAACAAGCCAAGAATATAATAAAGCAAACTCCAACTTCAATTTTTGCAAAAACACTGGTATTCTGACATTCAGAGAAGGCACTCAACACCTCTCTATAACATACAAAGGGTATGTGAAATCCACGCAACACACAGGCACTGAAGCAACTGCCAGGAAGGACAATCCACAAGCAAGATTTCTTAAGAAATCTCATTCCCTAGTTCTATCTTCTTCCTTTCTTTCTTTAATTGTTAAACACTGGCATGCTGAAGGGAGGAATTCTGAGAAAACAATCTCCATTCATTCACTCAAGGGCTGACTCTAGTACTCTTGAGCCAAGGGAAGCCCACTGGAATGATGGCTTTTTAATGAAGCAATGGCCCAATTGAGTAAGTGGGGGAAAGAAAGCACACCAAAAGTGGTGAAACCTGATCCAGTGGCAAAGAATAAAAAGTCAAAACAGTCCAGAAAGTGCCTACAGCTTCAAGAGATCTGCACTGCTTTACCTTCAACCCAATCTTTTCTTCAGGGAATGCATCCATGTGCTTTTTTTTT
>NW_022196906.1:41623997-41628017 GCF_008632895.1 Mastomys coucha | reverse complement strand
TTCAAGCTGGCAAAAGTCCAACTCCAACAGTTGCAGCTGTAGTAGCTGCCTTGTTTACAAAGCAATTCAGGAAGCTTTGAGAGGGCAGAGTGCACCAGACAGACGGGGGTCTGTAAGCAAAGCATGGACGGATCCCAGGGTACTCAGAACAGACAACACATCTGTTCCCAGGTCCCCCTTGGAAACATGCCTATTTGGATAGTAGTCAACTTCAGTGCTCATGGTTTTGAGGGAAGTATATCAACTTAATCCTTTATATCAAAATTATATAGCTCCTGAGCCAGCCCTTGGACCATCCTCAACACCCTAACCAGACACTGAAAATGGCAGGCTGCACGTGTTTTGAGCACACTGTAGGAATCAACTACAACCAGGAATTCCTTGTGCATTAATGGTGTCATGCAAGAGTACGCCTCCTATTACCGTGTGAAGCTATTCCTTCATAAGCAAAGCTCATTAGACAGCACCTATATTCAACCACAGTGTCAACCTTGATTGCCCCTCTGACTTCTCACATATGAACTCTCTCAGGTAGCTCCTATCCCCCTCCAGCACTGTACAATGGTATAGATCCTGGCTGTTTTTCTTTGATTGCCATAGTTTCAATTTGGAACTCTTTTCTAAGAAAAAGAAAAACAGGCAAGAGGTAGACCTGGGAACAGAGCGAGGAAGTCATAGAATTCCTGGGATGCAGAGCAGATCAAGCCTACTTACAAAGCTATAAGGTGATCAAAGATGAGATAGGTAAAAATCCAGCACCTAGGGATAACATCATTTTAAAAATGTAGTTTAGTTGTTTCAGTTGTTTAAAAAAAGAAAGTAACCAAAGGCTTAAGAGTCAGAAGAGGAAAAGGGCATTTAACAGATGAAGGAAATTAAAACATTAAATACACAAACAATTAAGCCATACATTTTCACACCCAACTCCTGTGAATTCTCTGGGTGGGACATTTCATATAGCTACAGGAAAGGACAACCATAATCCAGTTGCTTGCATGACCATAAAAATGATTTTCTGAACTCTCATGAAAAGGCTCACACTCTGATGATATAGACCACCATGGATTTACACTGGGAGTAAGTGCCGCACACATAAAACCTTGTCTCTCTGTGAGCCATACCTAGACAATAAATTAGCATAGAGCCCAGCTCTGGCACGCCTCTCACTGTGTAATTACACATATTAATTACATGTTTAATTGCATATATTAATAATACCTTGTCGGTAATTGCGATGTATTCACGTAAACCTAATCAAGGAAAACTAGACAATTTGAATAAAACTTGTAATGGAAAGTGTAACGACTACACTAACAAGATGGGGAGAGGGATGCATGTGGGTGACAAACTGTTTGTGTCAAGAAGAATAGAAAGTGATTCTCTTTCCTGAACATTATTTCAGGCCCATTTAACACAATCTGTACCACTCAATGACTGTTCAGTGTCCTACACACATCAAATCTGATTTGGACAATGTTCCTGACTTGAGATAAAATTCACTGCTATATTTAGTCACGGAATGATAAGGAAGGTTTACATTTTTAGGCTTAATAAACAGTAAAATATGCTAATAACTGGGATGGCCTTTACAGGATCTGTCATGTCACATTACACAACAGAGAAGTCTCACTCATCGGTGACTCCAAAAAGTCTGACTTAATTTCCCCCTTAAGAAACCCTGTCTCGAAAAACCAAAAAGAAAAAGAAAAAGAAAAGAAGGAAGGAAGGAAGGAAGGAAGGAAGGAAGGAAGGAAGGAAGGAAGGAAGGAAGGAAGGAAGGAAAGGTGTAATTCTGTTTTTGGTCCAAGAAAGGAGAATTCTATTGTGGAAAAATCATGGGGACAGAATTCACTGCTGTGAGAAGTCCCTGCTGCTTACGGTACCACAGACCTTCACAGGCAAGCAGGAACTCCTGAAGACACATTTCTGCAAACAGGGCAAGAATTTGATAAAATCCAAAGTCAATTAAATACAAAAAGAGTTCCAACCCAATAAATAAAGGAAGAAATTGAGGTCCCTTTACTCGATTATCTGATTTTTTTATTAAGTATTTTTATAAGATTTAAGAAAAATCATAAAACTTTCAACAACAGGCCACAAGGTTTTAGCATAAAGCTTGGAAATACTCTAGTTTAATCATACCGGTTTTTTGTTTTTTCTTTTTTTTTTTGAGGGGGAGGGTTCTTAGGTTGAAGGAAGTTGAACTGAGGAAGCCTGTAAACAAGTTTATGAAGCAGACCAGCAATTTAAAAAACAAATACTGAACCTGCTTTTATAAGCAGCTTTATGAAGCAAGCTTGAATCTTTTTAATTGTTATTATACTGAGGTTGCTTTCTTACAGTGATTTACAATCACATTTCCATAGGAGGAAGAACAACACAGCCTTCTAGCAGGTTCTGCTTTAGGACAAGATACATTTTAGCTACAAGAGCATACTTCTTCCTGTGATTCACAGGGGGCTAACTACAGCAATGGAGTTACAAATGCCACCTGAGGGTTAATCCGGTAAGGTTTCCATTTCAACATCATTTACTACCAACATATTCTGAGTTCATTCAAAACCACAGTTATACTGCAACCATCAGGAGCCCTTCCCCATTAAGAGAGTTCATAAACAGCCATGCCCCACAATGGAAGAACACAGCAGTTTCCATAGAAAATGGTATCATTTATCTTTTCCAAAATTTTATTCACACCTCAATTACTATTCATCCGTCACCATCCCTCCTACAACTCCAAGCAAGTAAGTAGCTGCTGGATAAATCCTCACTGCTCACTGGACAGCCACTATGTTTACACATGAGGAAAGAGGTTTAAAACTACCACTGCAACCACTCAAGTAGAGGCCAGAGGTTTCTGTGTTTAAAAAAAAGAAAGAAATACACAGTTTACTTATGGAGGAAGATTCAAAAGAAGCACATGAGAGGGAAGAAATATTTTATATAAGCAGAAAAATATTACTTGTCATTGTAAGGTCTGAGACTATTTGTGCCAATGTATTGTAATAATTGCTTACATGCCATTCAACAATAAAATTAAGTTTTTAGAGAAACAGCTCTTTCTGATTTACTTATTTATTTACTTACTCATTTTTGCTATTTATTTATTTACTTATTTATTTATTTTTGCTAACAACAGAAGGCTGTGATGCTCTGGTGCCAGCCTGCAGCAGTTTTCAACAGGTTTTTTTTAGAAACCACATCCTCTCCTAGCCACTGAAGGACCACCTTGGCAGCCCTCCTACCATTCACTGAGAGCTTTCTAAGTGTCAGGCTGTGTTTCTAGACATTTTACATGTATGTCCTAACTCAATTCTCAAAATAAATCTACCACAGATATCATGTCTCCGTTACATAGACAGGGGAACTGTGGCACTGACAGATGATATAACTTGAAGTTGTTCACATAGCTAGTAAATGGAAGAGATAAAACAGGACCTTCCTAGCATGGCTTATTATCTATAAGGATAAAATTAATACTATCATCTTTCTCATGATATCACACTCAGGAGAAGTGATTCTTTATGCAAATGTCTCTTCCACATTTACTACACATACACACAACCGTGCAATTGTTAATCTGCTAAATAATGTAAATGCTACAGTAAAATAGAGTCCTCTTTTAGAATCATGACTTATATTTTGTGACTTCCATTATGCTTTACCTGATAGACTTTTATTTTCATAAAGTGAGTACCTGAGGACTAGAAGACATAAACATCCAATGCTTCT
Source organism: Mastomys coucha (assembly GCF_008632895.1). Classification (NCBI taxonomy): domain Eukaryota; kingdom Metazoa; phylum Chordata; class Mammalia; order Rodentia; family Muridae; genus Mastomys; species Mastomys coucha. The sequence continues at coordinate 41,624,285 of NW_022196906.1, read as the reverse complement.
ACAGAAAAGGACGACCTTACAATATTTAATTATGGAATGGTTCTATTAGTTATTTTAGTGTTAATCATTTGATCCCATGTCATTAATAAGTAAATAAAAGCCATAACAAAGTACATCAAACACTTATAAACTTAATTTCCACTCAATTAGTAAAATAATATAATCTGTCTTTACATATAGTATTTGCAGGTCCCTGGAAGATTCTATATTGCATACCAGTCCAACAAATCAAACTGCAACATTAAGGTAAAAATTATTAAAAATGTAGAATTTGATGAAATCAATGAA
>NW_022196906.1:41612276-41623987 GCF_008632895.1 Mastomys coucha | reverse complement strand
AAAAAAAAAAAAAACACTACCTGAAAAACAAATAGAATCAAAAAGCCAATGAGTACCCTGTAAATCTGAGCCCAAAAACATGCAGAAAGGAAACCTGCAATAATGAACGGACTGTGCAAAGGGGAACTCTATGGTTAGTGTCCATTGTCTCCATGACAAAGTCTAAAGTCAACAGAGACATGGGGCTCTGGGTAAGACGTGGCCTATGGAAGACTGTCTTGACTGTGCTCACTGATGTGGGAAGACTCATTCGTTGTGAGTAGGAATATCCCCTGGACAGGAACCCCTGAACTGTTAAACTGGCATACATGCTTCACTGCGCTGTTTCTCCACTGTAAATGCAGGCTGCTGCCTTCCCAACCCTACTGTGCTTACTGCACCTGGAACCATAAGCCAAAGCAGCCTCCTCCTCCCTTAAGTTGCTTCTGTCAGGTCACCTCACCACAAGAGCAGGACAAAAGACTAAGCCAGGGCTGTGCTGGCTCTCCACCACCCCACTGGATCAGGAAAGCTGCCTGAAAACAAGCACCTCTTGACTAGTAAAAACTAACACAGAGGTGGAATGAAAATTTCAGTGTTGCTAAATATAAGATAAAATAACATTTTTAATTTCATGTTTCACTCAGCCCTAAGTTTAGTTCGCTTCTCTCTATAGCTCTATTTACTATGAAGTTTCTGATACCTGATTTAAGTGGGTTCACTTAGGTGACCTTTTTTTAAACATCAATTATCCTCTAATAAAGAGGATTCCCTTACAAGATAAGATCTACATTTTAAAGGGAACTTAGGCTTCAGAATTGCATGAGGGACATATTACACCTCTTCTAACACAGTGAAAATGAAGGAGAAATTTTGAGTCTGAAAAATGGTTTCAAATCTCAGCTGAATCACACAGTGGCTGCACTGACTCGGGAAACATCTCTTAACCTCTTTCAGATCGTTTTCACACCTGAGAAGTGGAATGTTCCCTCCACTACCTCACAGTGCTATTAGGAGATAACTCCCAGGAGAGCTAACAAGGTGACACCCGGAAGAGCAATTTTAGTCTGCAGACAGTCAATTGTTGCTTACGCTTATATCCCCTGCACTCTTTCTCTACAAATAGTTCAACTTTTAGTGTGTGGCATTCAAGAGTCTGCTTATGAGATTTCAAAAGTTATGAGCAGAGACATATGCAAAAGAAATTAGCATAGGAGGCAAATAGGTCATAAGAGATTTGGTTTTATTTATTTATTTATTTGGTTGGTTGGTTGGTTGGTTGGTTGGTTGGTTGGTTGGTTGGTTGGTTGGTTGGTTTTTTGAGACAGGGTTTCTCTGTGTAGCCCTAGCTGTCCCGGAACTCACTCTGTAGACCAGGCTGCCCTCAAACTCAGAAATCCTCCTGCCTCTGCTTCCCAGGTGCTGGGATTAAAGGTGTGTAAAGATTTGTGTTTTTAAAAAAAGGAAAAGAAAAAAATTAAATGATGATCAAACTCTGATTCTGATCCAAGTGAGATAAACAGGGTAGGTTTTGGGGGAGAAACAAGACTACATATAAGAAAAAGGCAGTGTGATCTTAGGGTTGAGGAATTTAGCTGGGCACCACTTTTGTACTTATAAAATGGAGCCCCCAAACACAAAGATTGGTGAGACAGCAATTTGTGGCTTGTGAAGCTCTTCAGTCCACTGTTATCTGCCGTGCCAGCTGCATGTCTCTGAGCATTGTAAGTAGTGCCATGGCACAGTACCTCAGACGATAATGCCAAGTCACGCCACTAATACACAACTCCACTGAAGACCCTGACAGAAGATTTTAGCTCTGGGTCATGCATTTATGAGGAGATAATCAAAGACACATTTCTGTGAAAAGCGGGAATCACATTCAAAGCTGTGCATCTTTGGCCAATTGTCCTCTGCTTTCTTGTATTAAATCTCCAGAGTGGAGAAAATATGAAACAATGATACTTCTATTTCTGCCCATCAGAATCACTAAAGCCTGATATGAAGCGAACTGCTCACACTGTAAACATGGAATGCATAAATCTGCCGGGGAACAGTAAGCTCGAGGAGCACAAATCACATCTAGTATTCTTGTAGCTGTTCCTTATCAGTATTTAAGCAGCAAAGACAGTTAGGAGCAACAACCATAGATAAAGCACACTACACTATTTAAATTCATCCTGTGCTCCAGGACCCCAGCACTCTGTTCTGTTTCGCACTAGGACTAAACGTCTTATTTTCAGATTCAGTACATAGCTCTAGTCCTAAGATGCTGCAGTAGCCTCTGCTCCAAGACAGTGTGTAGCCACAGACCAACTTCCTGCTGCTTAATTGCAAGGATTACAGACACGTGGGGTGGGGAAGCCGGGGATAGGGGCAGATTCTGTACTCACAGCCCAAAAGCTCAGGCAAACAATAAGTAAGAAAAGCTAGCAGAAGAAAAATGCCATCGGGCTGAAGTGTAGCTTTGTGGTACAGCACATATTTCCAATGTTCAAGGTCTTAGGCTCCACCCTAGGCATCAAAATGGGGAAGTAATAAAATCAGAAAATGATCTGGGCAATGTTTTAATATTTTTGAGAACTAAAATAGTTACCGTTTAGACCCAATCATGTCAGCCATGAGAAATGTGATTTAATAAGAGAGCTGAGATGAGATACGGGTGGAGATTCCAGGACAATATACTCAAAAGCATTTGCAGTGGATTGAGAGGCTTGGTGGTGGCCATTTATTATGTATAGAGACATGTAAAAATCATCCAAGCTGTACACATCAGTGTGTTTACACAAACACAGGAGAAAAGGAAATGCTAAAGAAGAATATGGCCCAGTACCTATCTTTCTTTAACCATCAGAGGGAAAACAGATCTCAACTCACTTGATAAGCGGCTGGCTAGAGACTGCAAAATCTCCCCCCAGCAGCTCATTAAACTGTTATATCACCTTGACAGTCAATTCCTGCAAAGTTAAATGCAAATCAAAACATTTTAATTGAATCATGCATTACATGACTAAGGGAGCTCTCTGTATATAGAAAATTTGCGGTGAATCTTTGCAAAGTCATTCATTACTGTGCTAAAGCAACTGGAGTATCCCTGACAGGCACAGCTCAGATGTCAATACATCAAGTCTTAAGCAGAGAACATCTGTATTAAAAAAGATGCTGTAGGTATTCTTACCGTATACCATGATAGGGATCTGACTCTTTCAATATCCGGTTCGGAAATGGGCAAGAAACTGCACTAATGACTTATAAACACACTGAATTTGATGTAAAGAAATGTTTTTCTCCTCCTCTCCTACATTACAAGCACTAGGAAGGTTTTACTGCAGCATTAAAGTAAGATCTTAGGTGAACACATGCCTTGCCAGTCCTGGGATATGCCAGTCATTTGCACTGTAGTGGCTGAGCTTGTATGCTTTTCTTATCCATTAGAAGAAAACAAAATTCCTTCAACATCATAGCCCTGAGGTGTGAGAGGAATGACATGTCCAAGTGGGTAGGACCATTAGCCTAAACAAGAATGGACAGTTGAGTCTCTGTCACATCATGCTATCTATGTACATTTGAGACTACTATATTTAGAAAATTCCTACAGAACTGAAAGCTACAAATCAAACTGCTATCTTCCAGGACTCCAAAAACAACTACTAGCCTCTAGAAACATGAGCCATTTGGGTGTTTGCTTCAGCTGAGAGTCATAACAGAGTCAGAATCATCACACACACACACACACACACACACACATCTGAAAACATTTCTGCTGCAGAGTGCATTAAACTGTTCCATACTTGAGATCAAGGCTTTTACATATTAATGCCAATGAACCAATAGCCCAAACCCCAATGTTTATCACTACCTGAAAAATCAAATTAAATATACCACATGAAGGAACTAACCAAATTTTACCTCCATTAAACCCAAGCCAAGAGTGAGGCCTTGACAATAGGATTGAAGAGATTAGGGTTTAATTTAGACAGAGTGGCTGCAATAAAACAATTCAGATGTGAGCCTTTACAGGAGCCAGTACTTAAGGCACCTCCAGACAAATATTTACATAAACTATACAACATTATAATCTACTAAAGATAAAAGATTCAGGAAGCCATTCAATCATAATTTAGAATATAAATATTACAGGAGGAGGAAAGGAGAGGGCACAGTGAACTGGGGCCTATCACTGCATGCCCAATGAAGATTTTTTTTTTTCCCACTGAAGGTAAGAGACAAGATAAATAATGGGTGAAAATATGAATGTATTAATAAAGAGTCGAAGCAGCTTCTGATTTTTCTGTGCCTGCTGCTGGTGGCACATCTCACTTCACAGACATGCCTCCGGAAGATCTTATCTTGAGAGACTTCCTTCCTCTTAGTCAGCCCTAGCACTCCTCATTGACTAGTTTTGTTTCTCTGGTTCCTAAATGATTCCAACCAGTCTTCCCACTGGGCTTGGGTTCCATGTCCCCTGCTGCCCAGCTTCCTCATCGTCATGTTTAATCTCTCACACTCTGGAAGACTCAGAGAGCTCTGGGCAACAGCCATCTTTCCCCGCCTTCTGCAACCCTAGGAGAACAGCCAAGAAATGTCTCCTGGGGATCCCTTTGCTGTGCCCCTCTTGCCTTCAAGAATATGAACCATAAACAGACAATATCCCTTTTGAAGTCTTACTTCATATGATAATTATTATAAATTGCGATCAGCAGAGATTTCCAGTTTGCAGAAATCTCCCTGTTAATGAAAGCTATGTGTTCAGGTTCATAAAGCCAATACCCCATCTGGTCTTTTAAAGTAGGAGATTAATGGAATCCTCTAGAGAATTAAGAAATCTTTGACCATGAACCTGAAAATGAGCCTCTGAGACTCAATAATCTGATTAGTTAAACTGGGTGAGCATGATGACAGAATGGACCTTAAATGGGAAGATCCAGAGCAAAGAACAGATGCTAGACTCAAGAAGTGGCTTACATCCAAACCTAACGTCACTCGGCTGGCTCTTCTACAGACATTCATCAAGGGAACACATTTTTGTCCTGAGCACTTTGCATCTCCACTGAGCCCATGTCCTGAAGGATATTTATCTACAAGATGAGCTGCTTTTTTGAATGCTGAATCCATTTAGTGTCTTCTCATGGCCTTCTTAGGATCCTCATCCTCTTCAGGGTCACCTTGAAATACTCAGGAGGGTATTTCTCAATAGATGTATACTTGAGAATCACCTGGAGAACTTTAAAGGGGGAACATGGCCAGGTTCTACATTACAACTAAGGTATGTTTCTCAAGCTCTTTGGCTCCTTAAGCGCCTCACTAACACACTCTTGTCACAAAGAAAGGGCCACACAGGAGATCATGACACGGAGTCAAGCCACAGCAGAAAACTTAGACCTGGCTTCTGCCTGATGGCTGAACTTCCTCATGTCTGACTGCTTGACAAGGCTGCCAGCCAAGCTCTGGCCCCATGCGCAAAGGAAGCCTCCAAGGGCGCTGGCACTCATGCAGTGTTCAACAGGCTGTTCCAGGTACGAACTCTGAAAGTTGCCATTACACTCCCGGAGCTGGCATCCCAGGGTGTCACAGGTGTGTTGATAGTTGAAGCAGTCTGTTTTGTTTACAATTTCCTGCCCAACAAATTGCATGTTTCTACAGATGTCTAACAAATTCAGGACATTTACTCCCTCAGCTGCCACTACCCTGCCATTTGTATCTTCCTCATCCATTGGTTCTGATGGTATCCAAAGACATGTTCACCGGCACTAGAAAAGGTCATTAAAAAGCTCTTAAAACCATCTGTACCCAGATGGACAGGTCTCCAGCCAAAATGGAAGAGGTTCCTGCTCAAAGGGACCCAGAGGACCCAATGCCACGCAGTGCCACAGTTGGTTTTTAATTATTGTTTGTGGGTCCTGAATTATTTACATTTGAGCTGTAAATCTTAATGACCCATGCCATGTTCTTCTTGGCTTACCAATGATGAACAAAGCCAAAGCAGAATCATTTACCTGATTCAGTGATGCTGCAGGAGAGAGGCCAAAGAAAAGTGTATCTTACTAAATCGCCTTGCACAGGTTCTTGGAACAAATTATTGTCACTCAGATCCTTGTCTAGGTCATTTGTTATACACTTATCAGAGAATTCCCCTCTGCTGTCATAATCTCTCTCAGTGGTACATGTACTTGGACAGGACATATCTTATTCCTTGACCTCTATCTTGCACACAAAAACATTTTTATTTTGTTCAGTGAAAGTGCAGTTGGGTGGTGCTAGTTTGCTTGGTTTTGACACAGACCCTCACTGTGTAGCTGAGGGTGGCCTTTCACTCATGAAGTTCTTGCTTCCATTGCCAAGTGTTAGGATTCTAGGTATGTATAACCACATCTGGCTACATCCCCACCACCACATACACATACACCATAGTTATGCACGTCTGTTTTTCTTTTTATTTTCAGACAAGGTTTCAATGTATCCCGGACTAGCCCTCAGTTCAGTATGTCACTAAAGATGACCTGGAACTTCAGATCCTCCTACTTCCGCTTTACAAGGGCTGGGACTGAGGGCATGAACCAAGGGGATAGTAGTGCTGGGAAACAAGCCCTCGGCTTCATGCATGCTAGGCAAGCACTTTACCAACATCCCTAGCCCCAGAATGATTTAAAGAAGAAGAAGAAGAGAAGGAGGAGGAGGAGGAGGAGGAAGAGGAGGAGGAGGAGGAAGATAATCTACAACATGTCACCAATTGATTTGCTGGCACAAACTTCCAGAGTGAAGGAGTTAAAGACCACAATGCATCTTGGCAAAGTTGGCACTACTACAGCCAAAATCGGAGAAACACTCAAGGTCCTTTCTACACACAACCTTGCCAAGAAAAATGAGATTGATCCAGAGTTTGAACTCACCTTACCCTGAGTAAATGAGGAAAGTGATATCTTTTTTGGTCACCTATGTTTAGCCAACTAGACACCTCTGTCCTAAGAACTGACCTTCAAAGTCACTGCAAGTCAGTTCTGAGTACAAGCCTGACTCAAGTGGACAGAGATGTGCAGGCACACTTTATAGAGTCTCAGCAGAACTTCACGACACCATCTTTGCCTGCCCTTCAGAACCCCAAGCAGGCATGCTCACCAGCGGTGCCAAACTGTTCCACTCAAGTCTATGAACACTGCATACGAAATGCAAACATTTTCCTCCATTTGGGCAAACATTGGCACAGGGAACTTTTCTTTCCAATGTTAACAGCAGGGAGCTTAAATAAAAGTTCAGTTTCTCCAAGGGTGGGGGAAGAGAAAAAAATTCTAATTCTAAAAATATGCCATCAGCAGCTTGCCATCGCCAAAGACACTGTACATGTTTCCCTCAAGTATGGTTCGCTCAAATGAACTTGACAGCTTTGGGGATCACTTAAAAGAAAGAAAATTTGTTGCATGAGGCCTGCCAGACACAAAAGGATCACGTCTCAACAGATGAGACTTGATAGAGCCCCATCTTAACTATTTCTGTACAATGATTATGTGAACTCAGAATTAGTGCTCTGTCACACATCTGTGTGCAGCCTCGTGCCCTGAGGGTGTTCCTCCAGCCCATTCACAGGACTCTCCACTAGCAGCTGCCAATTAACTTTGAAATCTTGCAACTGCTATTAGTTTCTACCAAATGAATTCAGGGACATCTGGGCATACAAACAAAATTCCACAGCTAAACTTAAAATAAGCAGTTTTCGCCTTGACTACAGGTGTGTGCAGGTCAGATAAACAATTTTAACTGTGTTACAAATTACAGGTGTCAGTACCCTCTCTAAGGCCAGCTAGTGCTGGAGAGAGCTGTACGCCGGAAGGCCATTTACCAAAATGGGACTATTCAGGATAGGTTTCTGTTTAAACCTAATTCTCCGGTTTCTGGAAACCCTGTAAAAAACCAGGTGTGAATATGCTCGTTTGACCCGAAGCTGCAGCTCTCAGACATCTGATTAAAAGGAAAAGCAGGTAGGCATTACAACTCCCCAGAAAGCCACAAAAATAAAAGGCTCCATCTTCAAGAAGGCTGACTCCAATTATACCACCATGGTGGGGAGAAGGTCAGATGTAGCAGCCCGGAGCTGTGCAAGCCCATGGCAGCTATGCTGTCAGGCAGCTGAGGCAGCTCAGCGCATTTATTTGTTTTCTCATCCTCTCAGCCATAACCTAGATTCCAGGATCCTGGTTTAAACTGAATAAGGTCCTTGTACAAGGGCAACATTTTACAAGGGAATTGTCAGCTCGCTCTGATCTCCGAAATGATGAGAGAAAATTAGAAGCCAATCTTTAATATTAAATATTTAATCTTTGTAACAGCAGCCCTCTAGATTTAATTGCAAACTTGTCAGGAAACTGACTGCCATGTTTTTAGCCACTGTTTATTCCTGACACTCAGAAGCAGATCTTCAAAAGAAAACTCCAAAGTTGGTTGGAAGTGCTTTTAAAACACAGTTGTAAAACACTGTGTAAAGGAAAAAAGAAAAAGGAAAAGAAAAGAAAAGGAAAGAAAAAAAGAAAAGAAAAGAAAAGAAAGCTGGTTACTAAATACACCAAGTCTTACAAATGCTAAAAGCTGGGCTTGCTTATTAAAAAAAAAATTGTATTTTAATACAACAAATAGGAAAGATAACCCTTAGCAGCAACAAGAAGCTAAAACTCATGTGGGCGTTGACACATGCAGGCGCCAGCCTCCAGCATTCTGATGAACACCAAAGAATGGTAGTTTAATGTTAGATCCCAGGTCTCCATTAAACGGTGAAATTACAGAGCACGCACAAATGACAATGGCTTTGTTGACTTCCCCCTAGAAAGAGAATCCTTCACCGTAATCTTCTAACAGTCATCTCTGTGGATAATACTTGTACCTGGACAAACTTAAAATATTCATTACTTAGCAGGGGGAAAAAAACAAACAAACAAACAAACAGAAAAATTACCTTCCGTATAGATCTGACCAGTCTCAGAACTTTCATTGTGGATCACAAAAGAGACACACTAACACACTATGAGCATTTCCAGAAGGGACAACAAAAAACATAGCAATTGATTCTTTGAATTTTTTGTTTATTTGTTTGTTTGTTTGTTTTTTGTTATTTCGAAACAAGGTTTCTCTGTGTAGCCTTGGCTGTCCTGAAACTCACTGTGTAGACCACGCTGGCCTCGAATTCAGAAATCCGCCTGCCTCTGCCTCCCAAGTGCTGGGATTAAAGGCATGCGCCACCACCGCCCGGTGATTCTTTGGATTTTTAACTTGAGGAGACATCTTGGGATGTTTATTCTTGGTTCCCAGTTCTTACTCTATTGACACTATGACCAAAATTTCATTTTGCACATTATTAACTAATGCTGACCTGAGTGCAGCGGAACTCTTAAAGTTTCCAGTCATCTGAAATGCAGAGCACATACATATTTTACTGAAAGGTTTACTCTGCATATTAATCTTTTATGCATTTTATTCCTCCGAGCATGAAAAGAGACAACTTGAAGTAATAGAGACTGCCAGGTGTTGGTGGCACCCCTTCCACTGTAATGACAGCCATGACTTAAGGTTTTGTCTTGCTCTACTCTGCCTCTGAATTGCAAATCATCAGGTTGCTACAGCAACTCTATACAGTGACAAGTAAGCTTCAGGAAGCTCCCTGGTCATCATTTCCATCTTGTTTGCTGTCTCATAGCCCTCTGAAGTCCCCAGTGTTCGGGGGACACCAGGGCTGGTTCCCCTTACAGAGTTATTCCAGCTCCCTGTCCACTTGCAACGATTAATCATTCCTGCCTCTTAAGCTGACACATCGAGGTAGGGAGACGACACCCTAAATGAGCAGAGCTGATTACCTGGGAAAGCAATTCTTCAAGAGAGCTCGGCTAACTAATAGCTCCATCTGCTACACAGAAACACATTCCAAACCCCCAAAGTAATGTCAGGATACGACTAACGGAGTTGAGTCCTGTGTGCCAGATTTCTGCGTGTCATCACAGGTGTTTGATGAGCACAGAAAGCACATGAACTTTTTTTTTCCTCTGTGGGAGAGCTGGTGCTAGCTCATGTTAGAATATCCAGCCACCAGAGAGGATATTTTGGTAGAGTTCTAGGTGTGACTTTCTGTTTTTATAAAGTGTGAAATAAGACTTCAATGTGAAGTTGCATGAACTTCAGACAAAGAAAAGGCAGGGCAGGCTGAGGGTAAAACTCACATTTCTAAAACACAAACAAGAGCAACACTAAGGGCAAGGAGCTCTACATTCCCATCAAAGTGTGTGGCAGTTTCTAGAATAAAAGATTAGAAGCTTGTTTCTAGGTGGCTAAATAAAAATAGAATTTCTATGGATCCAGCCCATACATCGGAGTTCAGCAAATTCAACAAACTTAAGAAGGCTGTGGTTAGAATCCATCGATAACGTTCAGCAGACAGTTAAATACAATCTGGCCATGAGATCCGGAACTCTACCAAGCTACCCTTATGGACAAAACTATAAATGGCTCCCTGCATTTAAAAAAAAAAATCTGAATAACAAGCAGCTTCTAAAGTCACCACTACAGATTCTGTCAGCTCCTTCATTATTAATAAATCTTCCATAATACAAATCAGTTTCTAACATCTCAATGCTGAGTGTTTAAGGAGGCCGTGGGTTTCATTTCCCTGATCAAAGCATTGACATTTTACAGTAGCTGTATTTAACACTGCCTCTGTATCGAATGGGAACAGGCTCCAGTTCTTTCCACATTAGCTGTGATTTTAATAACATGCCAAGCAAAGCAGGCTGGCGTAATAAGTTTCATTGCACCCACTTCAAAAACAGATAAGCGCCTCATTTTCATACAGTTTCCACTTGTTGCTAGGTAACCACACCATATGAGACATCTCCAGGCATTATGCAGAATGCATCCTCTTCACCCAAATTTGATGTGCTTTGGGCATTAAATACTGTTATTTTAACCATACCTATCACTCAAGCAGTGTGAGCTTTGGTTTAGACTGGGACATAGGTTTGTGGGATTGTTGCTTTTAAACAGATTTTAATGTGCCCAGATTGGAAATGATAAACTACAACAGTAGATGTCTCTCCTGCCCAAAAGTGAGCCCAGTGAATAACCCAATGACTTGATAGCTTGACATTTCAAAGAAAGAGAAAGTAAACCTCTCCAAAGGTGCCCAAACTATGCCCTCTTAACAGTAGACAATGTCAATTAAAAACTTCCTCGCTGCTTCACATGACCATGAAGCGAACTTGGTAAGCAGGGGTCTACATGGAGCTGGGTTTCCCCTGCAGGCTTCGAACAGAAACCCTTTAACTAGGCACATCCGGGCCAAAGTGGGAACCCCATCTGTCAGCAAACAAACCAGCTTTCTGCTGGCAGAAAGGAAAGCTCTGCAGGGACAGATGCAACCCCAACCTGAGCTACCGAGGGACTCTGGCAACAAGGAGGCAGGGGGGCCACCTGCAGGAACAGCAACAGACACTGACATTTTCAAACCAAAATCAATCTTAGCAAGCAGCACCAGGCATCTCCCAAACAGGAATTTTCTGTGAAGCTTTCAGAATATTCCATCCTACATCATTAGTGGATGCTAGAAAAGTGTTCTGTCACCTGACCTGCTCTGTAGCTAAATAAAACGGTCTCTCTCACCAATGGTATAAAACTAAAGAAACTAACTCCATGCAAAAAGAAAGAAAGAAAGAAAGAAAGAAAGAAAGAAAGAAAGAAAGAAAGAAAGAAGGAAGGAAGGA
>NW_022196906.1:41553086-41612266 GCF_008632895.1 Mastomys coucha | reverse complement strand
GGAGGGAGGGAAGAAGGGAGGGAGGGAGGGAGGGAGGGAGGGAGAAAAATAGTGCTGAGACGCAGGATCAGATTCTGTCCCTCTGGCTCTCCTGTCTGTCCCTCTGCTCAAATTTCAATGTACCAAGAGTATAGCTGATAGTTGCTTTGATGGCTGGCTTGAGTGGGTGGGGCCCACACTGCAGCTCCAGCAGAAGCAGGTCAGGCCTGCTTCCAGGTCTTTTTTTTAAGATATACTTGCTCTAGCCCTAGTTAGCCAGGACAGGAGCTTGTGGTCCCTGTAAACTTGGGTTTCAACCAGGATCCACCCTCCTTCTTTTGCCCTCTCTGGGTTCTTCCACAGCTCGTATAAATTCAACTTACTTTTCTTCTCAAAATCTGGATAATTTTAGTTGAAATATTAGGACTCCATGTCTAATGTTCACAGGGACAGACTGAGATGAGACAGAATGGATGGGGTAAAAGCCAGAGCACCATAAACATTGTGTCGTTGCTCTAAAACTCCATGGGGCAGCCAGATGGGTAGACTCCATAGGCAGGATGCATACAGTACATGGAGGGACAGTACATGGAGAGTGGAGTATGAGAGAGGGAGAAAATAAACAAACGTAACAAAAATATTTATGTTAAAAAAAAACTCCATCGCAGAAAGGAATACTACAGGAACACAGGAGGATGTAAGGAGAGCATCTTTACTTCTGTTCTATCTGCTCAACTTTGTTTACTTAAAAAAAAAAAAAAATCCCAATGAGGAGGAGGGAGTCAGCGTAGGGAGAGCCAGCCAGGAGAAGGAAGGGAAATCGGGGGGTCGGAGGGGCATCTCTAGATGTGCTAGAGACCTGGGATGGGGGAGGATTCAGGGAGTCTATGAGGATGACTTTAGCTGAGACTCCTAGCATTGGGGGATATGGAGCCTGAGTGGCCACTTCCTTTAGCCAGGCAGGACCCCAAGTGAAGGGCTAAGGATACCAACACACCAACAAATCCTTCGACCCAAAATGTGTCCTGCCTACAAGAACTGCAGCAACAAAGACTGAGGGAATGGCTAACCAATGACTGGCCCAACTTGAGACCCATCCGAAGAGCAAGAACCAATCCCTGACACTATTGATACTCTTGTTATGCTTGCAGACAGAAGCCTAGCAGCATAACTGTCCTCTGAGAGGCTCCACCCAGCAGCTGACAAAACAGATACAGAAACCCACAGCTAAACATTAGGAAGAACTCCTCTTGTAGAAGAGTTGGGGGAAGGATTGAGGAACCCACAAGACCAATGAAGTTAACTAACTTGAACCCATGGGGGACCCCAGAAACTGAACCACCAAGAAAAAGTAGAAACAGGCTGGACCTAGGCCCCCTTGCATAGAATTAGCAGATTTGCAGTTTGGTCTTCATGTGGGTCATCCAACAACTGGGCAGGGGTTTATCTTGACTCTGTTGCCTGCCTGTGGATCTGTTCCCCTAACTGAGCTGTCTTGTCTGGCCTCAGTAAGGGAGGATGTACTTAGTAGCCCTGCAGTGGCTTGAGGGGCCAAGGTAGGCTGGTACTCAGGGGAGAACCTCCCCCTTCTCATAGAGGTGAAGAGAAGGGAGTATGGGGAGGGACCACATGAGTAAGGCACTGGGAGGAAGGGGCTGTGATCTGGGTGTAAAGTGAATAAATTAATTAATTAATGGGAAAAAAAGTTCCTAAAAGAAAGTTTAAAATGATCAGCACTGGGCACAGATTCTATCAATTAAACTTGAAACATGCATACTCTATGGCCCAGTAAAACCATTTCTTGTTATACATCCTAAAGGAATCCTCACACATGCAGGTGTGGATACATGGACAAGAAACCTCATCCAAGCACCGTTTAGAGAAAGAAAGGGAAATAGAGAAAGTACACAAAATCCTGTATGTGGAACAAATGGGGAAGGACTAAATAAACAGCAATGTGTGCTATAGGATAGAATACAGCCTTTAAATGGAGGTCTGAGTGCAACATGGCAAAGCTTCTGGGACATGTCAAAAGCAGCACCTCACGGGGTGATGAGGACAGTATGCCACCATGAATAGAACACTCATGTAGGAACCGCGGGGTTTCTATAGATGTTGTGTTTCTACCCACCCCAGGAGAAAAGGGTGATTGACATGAGAAGGAGATGCATAGGTGACAGTAGACAGACAGCAGAATGAGCAGGCAGAGAAGGAGAAGGAAATGGAAACGGAAAAGGTGTTAGCTAGGATGACCAAAAGTCATCAATGGGGACTCCAAGATTTTCTGAAAGGTATGTATGTATGTATGTATGTATGTATGTATATATGTATGTATGTATGTTGTTTGTTTTCAGCATTGAACACTGAACCTCATGCATGCTTGGCAAGCACTCTATCCCTCGGCTCCACCCCAACCCAAAGCATTATTTTAGAAAAAAAATTATATTCATGTAGTAGTTTCATAATTAGAAATTAAAAATGAAGTATATTTATAATGAGCTGGGTTTCAATCCAAAGAAATAATATCAAAAATTAAAGGACATGGATCTGAGCTTCCAGCATTCTCCCCAGGAAGTAAGAAATAAGCCTTTTCTATCACTTCAGAAAGGGTTCACCTTGAACATAATTCTAAGACAAAACTACAGATATTTATTGGATGTGTATATATGATCTTATATAAGTATTAAATATCTAGACATCTCTGAGTTCCACTAGAAAAAAACCTGTTATTACCAACTTAACTACCTACTACTATATGGCGCTATATCCATTATGTGAAAAAAAAAATAAAGTACAAGTTCTTATAAAGCCTTCAGAGTATTTGTCCATAGGAGAAATATATATAAATGCTTCTCATTTATATAAAAGTAAATTCATTAAAAATGGCAAGAGGCCGTGCATCTGGTGAATTTGTCTCAGAGTTTGGAATGATGCCTAGAAGTCATAGATGTGTTGCTAGTGAACCCCATCTGTCAGAGCCCGACTCTGCACTATATATAGCCTTTCTTCACCAAATCAATATGTTGTGTGTTCATGTAATCTAGTATCTAGTCTAGAAGCTTGCAATTGTCTGTGAGCTCTCAATTCTTACTTTCACAATTCCTCATGTTGTTATAATTCTTAATATACAGCTGACAGATTAGAGACATTATTTTAAAGACTTCAGTCACAGAGATATAGCTGTGGGGGGAGCTAGTGCCTTATGTGTGCATATACATCTATATATGCACACACATGAAACCTGCAAAGGACAAAAGTGCAAAATGTTGCACCAACTTGCACCAGAGGTTACCACCACAAAGGATTTCATAGGAACATGCCTCAGAGCAGACAGTTTCTAAAACTCCTTGTCTATAGCACCAAGCATCCAGTAAGCCCAGCTCTCTACAGTATCTATGTCACCCAGATGCCAGAGTCCAAAGTCTCTGTCTGGTAAAGTCATGGAGAGGACAGTGGCTGTGACCATGTGCCATATGTGCATATTTCTGACGAATGATAATTCTAGTTACCTTTATTTCAACCCTGTCCAAGAATCAAACCAGAATTTCAAGCAAAATAAAAAGCTGAAAGCAAAGGAGGAATAACTATTTTTAAAGTGCTGTGGAGAACTCAAGAAACACACAGCATTCTTTGAGTGCAGAATGGAGCAAGCAAACAACCCCACTTCAGTTTCTAAAGAAAACGATTTAGTATTCTAAAAGATGCCAAAGTCATTTATTTAAGTAAGACTGAATTCAATATACTATGTCTTTGAAAGGCAGAAAAGTGTGTATTATATTTTAGAACAATTTTTTCTCAGACATCATGCAAAAAATTTGTCTGCTGAACACAACTGAGTGTCATGAAGAGACCAAAACAAAACGCATGAAGATCAAGTGATTTCAGGTGGTAGGATAGTGTGTCTGCAAACTAAGAGGCAGGGCCTAAACAATGTAGTGTGTCTACAGCTATGAGGCAGGGCCTTAGATAGTGTGTCTGTGAGATATGAGGAAGGGCCTAAACGAGGCTTGCTCTCCCCATCTTTCCAAGTGTCTAGAGCAATTGTGGGCATGTTCACTCTATGAAAACTCAGTCTCTCAACATTAGCAATGGAAATGAGGCAAGGACTCAGGCATTTGTAGAAACTTATGAAACACCTAGATGAGGGGTAGGGATAGATTCCAGGTTTTTTCCAAATCCAATATCAGTATAGTCCAGGTTAAATATCAAAAATGTCTAAGGTGTGCTATGAATGCAATGTTCTTACTGTTTTCAGGCAATGACAAAGTCAGAAACAGAAGAAGAAAAAAAATAATAAGCAGCTGTCCTTTACCCTAGGAACATTCGTTGGGTGCCAGAGTTTTCGGTCTACTTTGTCTTTTTTTGTCTGATATTTTCTTCCAGCTAAAGGTTGAAGACAAGTGTCCTATAGAGCTCTCCAATGCAAGGTGTCTAGAAACCCTGACAGTCTTTGTCTGCCTAAGATTTAGCTCAAAACTTCATTTTCTACTTAGGATGCCTTTCTCCTTTAAAGACTTGAAAATAAATTCCACCAACATTAAATCACATCTACTTGAATTATAAACCTATCAAGCTTGGAGAATTAGCCTTAAGCTGTCAACATCAAAGCAAAGGAGCCCTGCCTTTCGTGAAAACCACCCACCTGATTTATGGCTCTGTCCTCTGCATTCAGAGTCATGCTAAGTAGAAAACAAAGGGGTTATCAAATTCCAGTAATTAATAGGAGTAAACATGAATGGAGCTAACAAAAGCAATTACTTGGAAGTTTAGAGCTATTATCTCGCCATTTCACGTCTCCCAGTTTTCAACAGGAAGCAGAGATGAAAATGAATGCTTTGGGACTGGACATTTGGTCATTTCACTTAGGAGTTCCCATCCACCTGTGGAGCCCCGTTGACAGCTAATTTAAGGCTCTCCTCCATATAAAATAAATTACACTGAATTGAGTTTATAAATGAAACGCTCCTTAGTATTTCCGCTCACTTTTGATATGAAAAGTAATCACTTAAATTTTCTGAATTCAAATGGGCAAGGAGGGCAGGAGGCAGCAAACTCCGTCTCCAATGCCGTCTTCAGGAGCTGCCTACGCACACGCGGCTGGATGTGCTTTACTCTGATTCTATCCTCTCTCTGCTTGGGCTTTTCTTGTGACATTCCTTTATGGAGTCATAACTGAGAACCTCTACTGTCTTCATTACATTAAAGGGAGCAGGAAGGGTAAGAATTTCTCAAACGACAAAAAAAAGGGGGGGGGCTGTTTCTCAGAAAATTAGAAAATAAATTGACAGCTATAATAACAATATATGAATTTAGTCTTGAAGAAGCAAGATGAGGATTATTTCATCGCACTTAATGTCAACATTAAACATTACTCTAGAACAGTGGTTCTCAAGCTGAGGATTGCAACCTCAAGGGGTTAAATATCAGCTATTCTCCATATCAGATATTTACATTATGAGTCATAAGAATAGCAAAATTACAGTTATGAAGTAGCAATAAAAATAAACTTATGGGGTCCTAACTTGGGGGTCACCACAAGATGAGGAACTGCATTACAGGCTCACAACACTAGGAAGGTTGAGAACCACTGCTCTAGGACGCCCCAACGATGTCTCACTTGGATCTGCCTTCCTTACAGAAATCCAAGTCAATCCCTACACAATGAAATTTAATCTCCTAAATACATTTCCATTCCTTGATGCACCCTCTCCTGCCCTCAAAATGCCCCTAAAGAAGCCAGTGCTTCTTGTCCCTTCTCTCTCAAGACACTGACTGCAGCCTATGGTCCAGAAATTTTTTTTTAAGTCACACAGTTCCCTCTAGAAAGATCTTCCAGTCCAGCTAACTCATTAGGTCACGAGACAGTCTCTTTGTGACTTCCTGGAAGATACCCTCCATTGACTTCTCAGGCAGGTCTAGGTCTCCTGTTATGTGATTGCCTTATACCACAGGTTTCTCCTCCATGACAAATGGATCACTTTACAGTTAGTCCCAAATACTATGAAGGATATTTAGTAACTATTCCTTGGCTGTAGAAAGCACGAGGGCTGTTTGTCTCTGCTTATCTCTATCCTTCTCCTTCCTATCGAAAGGCCCCCTACCCTGGTACATGCTTACCAAACTATCTTGAATTAATAAATGCATGCATAATAAATACCCATTTGGGTTCTGCCTTGTTCAGTGGACGAGAAGGTCAGAGCTTCTGCCTTCTCCCCTCCTGGTGTCTCAGCACATCTAGCCTAGAGCCTGGCACAGGTTGAACTGCCCATCAATAATTGTTTAATGAGCACACCAGACTAATAAACAAAATTCTTAAAGCAAAAGGCAGTTTCTCTTCCTGGATCTTAGCATGATTAAGAATTCCACTATTTGTGTTGCTCAGGAGAATCAATTACCTCAACTTCCTGCAATGTTGTTAGATGAGAGGGGATTTGTTGAGATGAATAGGTGGCTCTGGTAGCCAGCGGGTATCCACATCCAGCAACTTAAAACCACTCCCTTTAGACAAAGGCAACACTTCCCGCTCATACACAGGACAAAAATGAAAATCTGTCCACACAAATTTATATTTAGACAGGAGCCTACCTGTTTAGAAGGAAAAACAAATTAAGCCCTGCACATTCCTGAGACTTTGATTTCTGATCTTGGATTCACACAGCACACGTACTCAGTGGCTCAAAGCCTCTCTTCCCAGTCAAAGCCAGATGAACAGAAAGAAAGCTGACATTTGAATGGCACTCCAGAACACCATTGCCAACCTCCACCTTGTCACACTCAAGGTTAGTTAAATAGAGCTATCCAAGTGGTGTAGCCATAAAGCTATGTGGGTGTTTTAGGGGGACAGGACACACAGACCCCATACACTACAAGACATCTTCCGTTGAGTGCTGAACAGTGGCTTTTCTTCTTCTCCTGCAAAGGCATGTAGATAATATTTCAACAATAACCACACATGTCTCCCTGTGGTATAGACACATACAAAATGCATTAGGAAAAATGCCAATAACTGCAACACT
Source organism: Mastomys coucha (assembly GCF_008632895.1). Lineage (NCBI taxonomy): Eukaryota > Metazoa > Chordata > Mammalia > Rodentia > Muridae > Mastomys > Mastomys coucha. The sequence continues at coordinate 41,605,271 of NW_022196906.1, read as the reverse complement.
CTGCTCCGTGGCTCTGTTCAAGTGAGTGCCTCCCAGGTACCACAGAAGTGCACAGCTTTCTGAATTTGGTTCCAAAGGGAGCTCAGAGTCAATAAGCCTCCTCAGCTATCATCCAGCATGACTAAATCACTCCAAGGGCAAACCTTTCTGAGTTATGTGACCATTTCTTTTGCAGAGTTTTACCGAAAACGGCATGCCATAAACCAATTTAATTCAAGGTAACCCAAGCCACTGGATGAAAAGGAGTCCAAGAAATGAACAGAAGGAAGAAAACGCAAACGTTTCAAGTCACGCAGGAGCCTCAGTCACACAATGAAATAAGCGCAAATTAACAGACCATGAGTTCCCAGGACAGATGAGGTACCCCTCAAAATATAATCCCCACTTCCCTTTATTAGGATAAACCGGCCATTATATCGGGTTTTGCCTTTTAAAGAGCTAGAGCTAAGGAAATCCTTTACTGAAGAGAATTACCTTGTGCCAGCACGTCAGTGGCTTCAATGATGTTCAGAGGACATCCGAGGATCCCTTTTATGTTGTCCTCTTGTGAGCCGTGGACAGGAGGAGAGGGAATTCTCCACTCAGAAAATACTCAATTATTTTAACAGGATTACACTGTAGACCGACAATGCTTAAGATAGCCCCCTGAATTTATTAGCTTGCCAGCACTTCAAATACGCAATTTTAATGCAAAGATCTTTTAAGTTTAAGTAAAGGACTGGCAATGAGTCAAGAAACATCTCTGGCTTTCTAAGACAGGACACTTTGCCATCAAATGGGAGTTCACAAGCTTAGAAGGAAGGATCTTCATATTGGGTTCTCTAGGCCTATCATTTGCCTTAGTTTTAAAGACAGGACTTTCAACTTTCATTCTTCATTACTCCATTTTAGCTTGAAAAGCATCTATCTTGATCAGACAGAAGTTGACTACAAGGTTCAACTGAACTTCTAATAGAGGCATCCTGCTCCTTAGTCCCCAATGTGGTCCTATCAGTGCACTTCACCTTAGCTACAAAGCAATCGATATCTGGATTCAAGAGAGCTGCCAATCCCATGTAACCAGCCCAGTGATCAATCCCTTCACTGCTCACCCATTTCCCCATATTACTAACTCATTCCTACTGTGTGTGTGTGTGTGTGTGTGTGTGTGGTTTCCTCACATGATCATGTTTAATTTAGATGAACATTGTTAGAGGGGCAAGGGTCTCAAACACATTCCTAGAACCCTGGACTCACCCTTTGCTTTCTTGATTGTCTTTGCCAGTCTGTTCTCAAATAGTAATTCTGTTTCTCCTATACATCCCCTATCCTCACTGGATTTGGGGTTCTTGCTTTTGTTTGGGGGAGGGAGACCCACCTAGCATCTTCTTGGTTCTTTTGTCACGCTCGTTCACTCCTATGAACTGAAATACAACTGAGGTAGTAACGATGGCGAGGCATATAATTGGTTAGTTCCATCCCATGAGCCCAAGTCTTAACTTAATCCTCGGAGGGCTTAGCTTCTCTGACTGATGATGCGGCAATGTATGTGCTTAGTTATCAGGAGACTCAATTAAAGGACTGAAGACGGAGCTTGCAAACTCATCTTGGGTTGCAGCTCACTGCTGTGGTCCAGAAGCAATGCGTGTATGCACAACAAAGCTTCTAAAAGAGCTCGATCTAGCTTATTAATTGTGGCTCTACCTCCCGCTTCTAACATGGAGCCTATCGTGCTATCGTAGAGTATTCACTGGCCTTTCAGAAGTCATGGATAAATCCAAGAGCAGCTTCAGGAGGGTCCTGGTCAGATTTGAACCCTGTCGCCTTTGCTCTGCTCCTATTATCTTTGGTGCTCTGAGCAGCACTGCAGTAAACATGAGAACAGCAGCATCCAAGCAGTTCTTCCTGTGAGTGGGATGTCTACGGGAGTCAGCTGAGTAGCTTCAAAAACTACATGGCCCAATAACATTCAGCCTCCTGCCTCAAACCAAGTGGAGAACTGCAAAGACTAAGATAAAAGCTGGCAGAGCAGCAGGTCCTATGAGAACACAAATCCTTGGCAGGAATGGTTCTTCCCAATTAATTAGACAGTGTTTCTACTTCAGACGAGGGTTAATGGTGAGAAGCAGCAGGCCCACCCAACCATTGAAGGGACAATGGCATGACACTGTGCCAGTCTGAGCACAGTAGGTCCTTTTCAGGGATGAAGGGTTGGAGATGCTCTCATTTTTTGATGGAAGTGTCAAAAGAAGTCTAGGCCAAGACAAACATGAGCCCAAGACCAAATTCTCTCTGTCTTAAATTACAGTTCCAAGTTGCATCTGCTCCTGATTCCTAGTTGTTTCCATCAGATTTATTCTAGATATTTCTATACAGACAAATCAATACAGGAAGACATTTTCTTCCTGGGAATTGCTTGTTTGGGTGGGTAACTGCAGTTTCACAGGAAAAGAGCTGTAGGAAGACACGAAAGCAACAGGTAAGCAGCAGACCTTCCGTCACGACAGACTTAATTTAAACCCCACACAGGTCAAAACTGAAACACCAAAGACAAATTACAATGCAACTTTTTTAAAAACTTACTTAGTGGTTTGTCTTCCTTCAGAGCTAGTTTTCTACTATAGATTTGATTTATGTATTACCATCGAAATGACTCCTGTAACTAGAAGCTTCAGAATAGATTTCACCTAACTCTATGGCCTCTCTTCTCAATCAAAAGAAGAATGTAATAAAACAGGAAACCTAAACAGAATCCCCACTAATGGCATATAACTTTAAGACACATGAACGCAGACAGGCCTGCGGAGCTTTGGAGACCCTTGTGAGATGCCCCGATAGCTGATTTTAGCATACCAGTTGTCATAGCAAGTCAGTGGGATTTGAGAGCACATTTCTGTTTTGACATCTGGCCCATAACAAAATTACTATTGATCTGTTGTGAGCTTCCAGCAAAAGAGTACAACCTAGTCTCAGAACAAAGCATCGTCCACTAAATAACAGGCAATAATCATCCTGAATTTGTGCCTTTCGTTCAAAATCACATCTCGGCTGGTGTTCTGCTCGGAGCATTTTGGAATAAGCTTCCCATTCCTGAATAGGGGTGTCCAGATCTTTTTTTTTTTTTAAACGAATCTTCTTCCCATGATCAGATTGATTGTGCCTTCTGTCTCCCAGAAGCCTGTGGCAGCAGCAGCAGGATAATGCTGACATCTACCTTGTGCACACACGTTGGTTTTGCTGCTGATTCTGGAAACTGACAGGGCAAGCATTATTTTCCAACAGATGTTCTACAGGCAGTAGAAAGAAGCAACGGAACAAATCAGTCAGAACTGTTCACGGGGTTGGAGAAGGGTGAAAGAAAAGGAAGGAAAAAAGAAGGAACAACCATAGGCCTTGTTTCTAATTTATTTTCATTGCTCTGGAAAAATTTATAGGCAAGTGCCACTCACAAATGACACGGCTTTCATTAAAATGATCGGTTAGAATTTTTAGTAGACTTCATTTCTCAACGATACTAATAAAGCATTAGGGAACGTTTACATAATATCATTTATCCCAGGGGAGCTAGTTCTTTTCGTAGCATGGTTCAGCTAAACACTGACCATCCCTATACCCCTCCATCCCCAGGCAGGTAAAGTCTCCAGTCATTTCAGGCCTGGGTCATTTACATCCCCGACTACATCGCTTCTCCTTTTCTTTCTTTCTTTCTCTCTTTTTTTTTTCCAGAACGAAGCTGTATTAACCAAGCAGCTATCTGATGGTTTCTTTTGCCCGCATCAGTCAAAAGAAGACAAACAATATAGATCAACTGCATCTGTGCTCTAGACCACATTGATTTGTTGCATGTGTGGTTAAATCCTGTCAAGCAGTCTTAAAGGTGAAGCATTACCAGCAGAGAATCGGCTCTGGGAGGGAGGGGGCTGCCATGAGTCATCAGTGGGTCTTCTACTTGCCACTCACAATGCTGCAAAACTGCCCAACCCACACGGACATTTCATACATGTAATCTATGAGCCCTCACATCTATCTGTAGACAACGGCTTTTAGTGAATGATTATATATGTAACAACTAACCATGTACTGGTTACAACAGGAGAAGACAGGCTCAGATGATGAGGGAGAGGTACAGTGTTGTACAAAGATCCTGGATGACTTTACCAAGGTCATGGCTAAAGAGGGGGATGCCCATCAGGAAGCCCACTCTTGTAGGAACTGTTTGATCACTGCAGACTTCCCACTCCTCCTTGTGGTCCTTGTTGGCCTGTGAAACTCTGATTTGCATAGACTAACACACTGAAGCATTGCCTATTGCTATTCATGGCCTCAGCGGATGCAGTCTGTTGACAGACTGCAACTTAAAAGGACCAATTATTTAACTAATGTTTTTGCAGAGATGTCCACGTGCTGACCTCAGCAATATTAAAACTATACAATTATTATGCAAAGTCGGGAGTGGAAGCTCATTTCAGAGTTATCTATAGGAAGCTGTCAGATCACCTCAAGTGACAAAGCACAGCCAAGTGGTGGTTTGAGAGAAGGAATCCATAACACTCCAGTCACACAGAAGGCCTTTCAATAATCTCTGCAGTAAGAGCATGAACAATCACTCCTTCTCTCTGCTTTATTTTTCCCCATCAAAACACTGGCATGAGGCTCGGAATGTCTAAAGTAAATCAGTCTTTTAATAAATCCTGGTATGCCTTTACTATATGCTAACAATTATTTAAACCCATTCCCTATATTAATAGTGTCATAAATTCAGTTCTACAAGCAGCAGGGACCATGAAGCACAGCAAACACTTTGGGTTCGCCAAGGTACACCTGATTCCAAACATTCTATCCCTCTGTACTCTTAAATCACCGCAAGGTCTCAGGTATGCATATACTTGAATGCCCAAATGGTATTTTTGATATTTCTATTCATATTTAGGTTTGGGTTTTTGTAAAAAAGCCACAATCTTATTTCTTTAGCATGCTGTCTTTAGTTTTTAGATACATTATCGCTGTACTAAGATGCTGGACAGCAGACCTTTCATCCCCTATGCTTTCTACACATGAGACTCTGTAATAGTTTCATTGCCTGTGCTCCCAATAGACTCTAAGCCCTTAGGCAAGGGTTCTATCCATCATCTCAACCATACTCCCAATAGCCAACGCCACACTTGGCATATGACAGATGCTCAATAAATACTAGCTGAAACCATGAATGTAAAAAAGCACATCAAGGGCGAGGAGATGGTTCAGTGGGTAAGAGTGCTTACTGGGCAATCGTGAAGGACTGAGTTTGGATCACCAGCATTCACATAAAACAGCCAGGAGTGGCTGGGAAAGACTGGAGACCAAAGGACCACTGGGGCTTGCTGACTAACAACCTAGTCCAAAAAAATAAATGCTCTAGATTGTGTGAGCTGTAGATTCAATGACAGATCTTGTCAAGGGAGTAAGGTAGAGAGAGTTAAAAGAGAGTCTTCCTCTGGGCTAAGCACAAATGTTCCTGGAGAGATACTCCTACACACAAACACACACACACACACACACACACACACACACACACACACACAATCCAGTACAAAAAGAGACACTATAACCAGTAGACTCTCAAAATAAATAAATGCTGCTCTTCCATTTTACAAGTAAGTATCTGGATATTCATTATGTAGAGAAAGCATAGGGAAGTCTGGAGGACACAGTAGTGAATCCATGGAAGAGGCATCAGCTTCAACAGGACCCAAAGGCCATCATCCGGAGAATGATGCAGATAATCCTGCTTTTCCATGCTGTCCTTCACAGCTGCTGAGCAAACTGCATCCTTAGGATGCTCTGGGTTTCATTCTTCAAGTACAGTAATCTAAGCTAAGTCTGTTCAAGATTTTAGGAAGCTCTGTTCTTAGCAGCATAAATATGGTGTCTCTTTTATTCCTGTCTCCTTGGGGGGAAAAAACAGAAACAGTAAAACAAATGGCTACATCCAGTGAGGTGAAGCCTGGCCTCTCAGAGCACCCTGTGGGCTCAGAAATCATGTGCATGTATGTGTCTGAGCATTACTCCAATCATGGAGAAAGGGTCAGGTGAGCTATAACTTACAAGAAGAATTGAATACTTTCAATGAAAATGATGACTTGGGTCTCAATAGCCTTGCAGGTTTGACCATTCAAATACGAAATGGAGAAAACCTGCAGAAATAATGAATAGTGTGGCAGTTTGGACAAAATGACCCCCAAATGCCCAAGTGTTAAGGTTTAGTCCCCAGTGCTGTACAGCGATTTCCTCTAAACTGAATCACCCCCTCCTGGAGGAAGGAGGGAAGTTCAAAACAAGGAAAAAGTAAAAGATATTTATGAAGTTTTTTTTTAAAAAATAGGAACCCCAGAGATTATAAAAACTGGGGGAAGGAGACTGACCAGTGGAAACCTCCACAACCATGAGACAAAGCAATTCTTTTCTCTTTGTAAGCTAATTGCCTCAGGTACTTCATTATAGTAATAGAAAGCTGACTAATACAGTATTGTAAGACAGACACAAGGCTAAAAGACTATAATGCTGTTACATTTCAACCAAGATACTTAATAATGTTAATTTGAACTCCTACACAGAACTGCAAAACACGGGGAGATTACAATTAATCTATCGCTCGGGAATAGTAAGTAAGCTTCTGTCATGCCATAAAGATCAGGTGCAAAAGTTCTGAGTGCGGGAAAAACTACTTACGCTATTAAATTTGTGTACACAATCAAGATTTCTAGAAATGAGCAAGGTGCTGACTTACGCTCACACCAATCACCTGGATGCCTCAGGCAAATGTTTCCAGAGAGAAATATGGACTCTGAAATCAATGACAAGTTGTTCTGTGGCATGTTCAGCACCTCTCTCATTATTTCACAGTCCCCCAAACCCTAAATCAGACATTCCTGACAGCTCTGAGAGTTTCGATGATCTTGAGTTCAATGAAGAGTGTATAATCAGACAACCTAAAAGCTACATATATATGGAAAACATACTGGTAGCCAGCCGTAAGACAGTTAGAACATTAGGCATCTGGTCATGTATAGCTCCTAAGGACTGAACACTGTCTGAGGCACCCAAAACTCCACAATGCATTAAGACCAGAGATCACCTTCACAGCCAGCATGCACAAAGGATTGTGGTGCAGAAGATGTATGCAGAAGATGGTGCAGAACAGTGAGTCAGAGGACAGAGGAGAGTGGGCTCCTACCAGAGTGGAGAGGTCAGAGGCCCAGCCGGAGGGATATGTGTACATATTGTATAGTCAGTGTTCAATAAGTTGGATGCCAAGGAAGATTAAAGGCTCAGAATATACAAAGACAGAGAAAAGAGAATTTGATAAACAAAAGAACTAAAAATAAGATGATAGAGTCCGGAATGTCACTCATAGTTGATGACCAGAGGATTAGACTCTGGGAAAAGGACATTACAAACAGTAGCAAATACAAGGATGATAGTGAAAAAAAAAATTCTATTATTACAGCTACCAAAGAGTCAGGGCGTTCTACACTGAACCTAAAGTCTATATTATTGTCTACAGTCCCTTCTACCTCTGAATTTCTTATTCACCAATTCCAATACCAACATATCAGCCACAAAAAAGGGGGAGGGAGCACAGGAAACATTCTCATTTATAATCCAAAAGTCCAAGAAAGGAGAGCCACCAACTCTCTATCAGTGCAGGTACATTACCCAGATAGGAACATTTCTTCCTCCCATTGGAGGACCTAATGTAGCCTTAAGAAGAGATACGTATCATGTGCAATTAGTTATGACAGATTGCCAACAACATCAGTTTCATTGAGTTTACTCCTTCTATAACTAGTAGAGAAAGAGACTAGGGAAAACATTAGCAATTTGCTAGGGTTTTTCTTTACCCTCCACCCACATCTACAAGGCCAAACTAATATATGCATATTCCCCATGCAGAACTTGCCTCAGAGTAACTCTCCACAGTGTAGTGACTCTTAGCAAAGGCCATTTGCTGCTCCTGAAGCAGGAGTCTGCAGGCATTAATAAGGATAAGTGCAGCTGTTTAGTCCATCACCCCTGAGGACTCGATACATGATTTAACATCTCTTACTTAACAAGGTTCCTAGCCAACAGGAATCCTCTCATCAGCATGTTTAGACGCTTACTTGCATATTCGAATAGTGATAGTACCAGATGACAGTTTTCTAAGTAGATACAACAGGGTATCATTCCTCCTCTGAGCAGATGCCAAGGCACACATTGGAGGAAAACAGTGTCTTATTGGTCATAATACACACCAGTACCTCTTTAATGAAAACTGGGTTTAACCATTCTGATGCTAAAGCCAGGGAGATGCAAACATCCCTTGGCTTTGAGCCAAGGGCTCCCAAGAATAACTAATTAGGTGAAAAGGAAAAGATGCAAACACCAAGCAACAACTTCCCACCAAGTAGCCCTACACAGCTAATGGACCCCGCCCACTAGCCAGGCTCCACAAAAGCCACACAAACCAACTCATCATCGTCCCCACTATCACTTTACATAGTAATTATGCATCCAAAAGAAATGACTGATGCTTTCAGTGATACAGTATTGGTAGAATGAGCAATCTGCCTACAGAGTCCCAGAGCAGTATAGTGAGGGAAGACTTGGAAGACAGATGTCAATGATTCCAGTAGCAACAATGATGTTCTCTCTGAAATTCTTAATATTAATAACAGCCTTTGATTTGAAGTTCTCTGGCCTCTACAATACAAACTACTATCACATGCAAATTTTCTAGATAATACAAAGATGACTACACATACGCACAGCTAAAGGAATTGTATTTTGTCCTCAGAAGACCCTGAATTTCAATACTGTTATTATTAATTATTATAATTACTAACCTAATTCCCTTTGGAAATAGAAATTAGTAGATAAGCCATTAGTTATTGATCCATGTTTCATATACATCAAGTCCTTTGCCAGGCTTGTGGGTACAATGGTAAATGAAAGAGATTGAGGCATGCACATAATGAGCTCAGGGTGTAACCTAGTGGTAAGGCGCTCACCCAGTCTGCCCAAGGCTCTAGGGTCAACTCCCATAACCAGAAGTAAAGACAAGAGAAGGAAAAGGTGGTACCTAATATCAACTTACTGAGGACAGTTGGCAGATCAGAAATGAAAGCATATTGTTCACTCTCTAGGACAACATACACAATACTACAGTAGCACTCTTTTTTGGAGGTGCCCACCTTTCTTGGTATCACAGTAAGGAAGGAGAGACAGCAGCTGGGTTTTACATATATGAAGCATTTTAAGAAAATAAACTCTGAAATCCACATAAGCCTTTACTATATTCAACATTAGCACCATCACCATATCTTTGGTTGGATTTCAAAAGACACCAACCATTAGGTCTACTTGGAATAACCAAAGGATACTTAAAAAGCAAAACTGAGTAAAACACCAGATCACTACGTCAAGAATGGTAAATCCCAGCCGATGCTTAGTGACAAAAAGGAAAAAAAAAAAAAAACTAATGAAATTCAAGAGGAAAAAATGCTTTGCAGAAGTAATCATTAAAGAGTTAATAAAACCCTTTGCAAACTTAAGAGAAATATCTCTATAAAAACGTACATGTAATAAGGCTACAGATCATTGGTTAGCTGCCAGAAAAATGATGGAATATAGTATAGTTTACTTATTTCTTTTTAATGGCTCCAACATTCCACCTGAAAAATTGGTCCCGGAGCTGTATAATTGGGGATAAAAATTAAATGACAGTTTCCATTTGTCACAATGAAAGCTGATCACTTGTGTTTTTTCATTTATCCGCACTGACTAAAGTGGTTCCTAAAGTCTACCAAGCCAATCTTTTTCCTAACAGTGAAAATAATGCTGTTACTGAAATAAAAGGAGAAATGAAATAAGCTGTTGGCATCTGAACACACACTTCATTCCGGTTCTGCAGTTTGTGCCTATGTCTGTTCCCATGCATTAGAGGTGGATGCCAGATGACAACCTCTGGGATTCATTAAATGCAATCTGAAAATTCATCATTGGGTCTACTGTCTTGCTTACAAATACCTTAAAATCAAGTCACTGGGCCGACATATTATTAGTAGAAAATCAGTGATTGCTTGCTCATGTTCAAATAGTGAAGTCAATAATCAGAGGAAGGGCAGACACTAAAGGGAGAGCCGAGCCTTAGCTCCCATGTGAAGAAGAGGGGATGCACAATGCTAAGAGTCACTGTTGCTGCTGTATCTGAAGGGACAGCATGTGAGAAGGTGTCAGAAGATGCTGAGAGCAAGGCAGGGTAGGGGCCTGAGGATGACTACAAAAGAGTGCTCATATGTCAAAACCTGTTCAAATCTTACATTACAAATGTGCTCTGTTTGGTTCTTGCTCCTCTTCATTTCTGAAGTTCTATGAAAAGGAGAAACTGTCTCCCCACCCCATCTGCAAATATATTAGAAAGCTTTAAAAGATATGGGTCAACCCACCTAGAAGCATAGGCCTTCCCTATAATTTTAGACTTGGGCTAATTTGAACTTGACTGACTCCCATCACTGACCTCAGATAAAGTATTCTAAAACTAGAGTCGAAGCAAGCAGTAACAGGGCAGCCAAGAGCAATGGCCTTGGAGATAGGCTGTAACCCCCCAACCATGGCTCATGCACTAGATCCAACTGCAATAACCTGCTAGTGTTTTAGTTTCTTACCTACAAAATGGAAATACTAAGAGCACTGTGAAAGTAAATGTTAAAAGTAAATGTTAAATGGTTGCTGTTTATCACCTGGAATAATGACTACCATATACCAAATCTTTAATCCTGTTACAACTACTATACCATGTATTCATGATTTTAAAAGACAGCAAAGAACTATGTAGTCAGAAAACTACAAAAAATGTAATAAGGCTGTAACAATACACCACTTCAAAACAGAAGAATATGCACAATCAAAGCATAAGACAAACTCTAGGGTGATTATTCATGTGCCAAGTATTTACTTTGTGAAGAAAATAGGTTTGGGAAGCCTCCTCTAGTGGACGGGAGCATCTCAATTTAAGCTGGCAGCATCACTGAGTATGTGTTGGGTACCAAGCACCACAGGCAATTCAAGCATGATTAGAAAGAAGGACTCTACCTAGAAGCTAGACCTTGGGCTGGAAAGATGGCTCAGAGGTTAAGAATACTGACTGCTCTTCCAGAGGTCCTGAGTTCTAATCTCAGCAATCACATGGTGGCTCACAACCATCTGTGATGAGATCTGATGCCCTCTTCTGGTGTGTCTGAAGATAGCTACAGTGTACTTATATATAATAAATAAACAAGAAGAGAAGAGAAGAGAAGAGAAGAGAAGAGAAGAGAAGAGAAGAGAAGAGAAGAGAAGAGAAGAGAAGAGAAGAGAAGAGAAGCGAAGCGAAGCGAAGCAAAACAAAACTAAACTTAACTAGACCTTGATGGGCAGAAACACTCCCTTACTCACTTACAGAGAGCACTGGCTATGTGCCAGCTATGCTTGAGTCATTTCCCTCCCTGCTTATCAGAGTACAGGAGGCCACCGATCACCAAGTAAAAGACTGGGACAAGGGAAAAACAATTCATTCGCCCAAGGCCCTGTAACTACTAAGTTGCAATACTGAGCTTCAAAGACTCTTCTGTCTGACTCGGAAGTCACATTCTTACAAGTACATCACACAGCCCTCCATTTATTTGCGATTCATCAACTATTTACCAGGGACAGGATCAGGCAAGTGAGAGCCCCTTCATGGAACTGCTGCCAAACTGAGTGTTTTTAAGATGAGCAGAGCTTTAGAAAGGCCATCCCCTTTATAGACTAAAGAATGGATGAAAGAACTAAGTCCCTAAGAGGTTAAGTAACTCACCCAAGGTCAAATGATAAAGTAGTTCTAAAAAGCATAGTGTCAATCACCATGAAAATGAGACATGCTACACAAATATGAATAAGTCTGCTACTCAAAATGAGGTAAACATATGTAGCTAATGGGATTTGATGGTTAGGTTTATCCTCAAGGTGACACAACCTAGAGTCCTCTCGAAAAGGGGAACCTCAATTGAGAATTGCTTCAATCCGATTAGCCTTTGGCCATGTCTGAGGAAGACTGTCTTGACTGATGACTGATGTGGGAGGATCTAGCCCACTAAGGGCAGCACCATCCCTTACACAGATAGCCCTGGGTTGTAGAAAACTAGCTGAGCCTGAGCCAGGGAGCAAGAAAGACAGCACATGAGTATGTGAGCTTCAGCTTCCATTGTTTCTACTTTAGTTCCTGCCCTGACTTTCCCCAATGATGAGGAAACCTGGGGTTGTAAGATGAAATAAACTCTTTCCTCTCCTAAACTGGTTTTGGCCATGGTATTTATCACAGTAAAAGCAAAGCAAACTAAAACATAGGACCAAAAAAGTTCTGACAGACCAATGCTGAATACCCAGTGTCAAACAAGGGGCAGTGTCTTAGTCAGGGTTTCTATTCCTGCACAAACATCATGACCAAGAAGCAAGTTAGGGAGGAAAGGGTTTATTCAGCTTACTTCCACACTGCTGTTGATCATCAGAGGAAGTCAGGACTGGAACTCAAGCAGGTCAGGAAGCAGGAGCTGATGCAGAGGCCATGGAGAGATGTTCCTTGCTGGCTTGCTTCCCCTGGCTTGCTCAGCCTGCTCTCTTATAGAACCCAAGACTTCCAGCCCAGGGATGGCACCACCCACAAGGGGCCCTACCCCTTTGATCACTAATTGAGAAAATGCCCCACAGCTGGGTCTCATGGAGGCACTTCCCCAACTGAAGCTCCCTTCTCTGTGATAACTCCAGCCTGTGTCAAGTTGACACACAAAACCAGCCAGTACAGGCAGCTGAAAGTGAGGTGTATACTAAAGGGGCAGTATAAGAAAGGGTACAACCTTATATAATCTAAGATCCACCATCTCCTGCCCCTACAACCCAATGAATCCAGCTGGAGGCCCCTGAGAGCTGCCAAGAGGACAAACTGGTTCAGAGTCTAAACCTTGACTGATACAAGGGCAGCCAAGATTTGGGTAAAAGGAGGAGGTAGGGACCCTACTAAAATGAGCACTACACATTCGTGAATGCCTCAAACTCTGATAGCCTGTGGTAAAAATACAGCGGTTATTCAGAGCTCCCCTCAGCTGTAGGACTAGGCAGAAGGGACCCAAACAATTGTTTGGCCAGTTTTTAGAGTTTGCTGGTATCTCTAATTCAAGAAGTTCTGGAGAAAATTCAGAGCCTTAGAAACTGACAAACCTGAGTTTGAGGTGTGAATCTTCCATTCGTTCATTACATGGCCCTGTCGCTGCTAATCTTTACTGCCAGCATGACAGAATTTGGAATCACTTGAAACACAAACTTCCAAAAACCTGAGGGCCTTCCCGGAAAGGGGTATCCAAGCAGAGACCTAACCTAATGGGTGACACTGTCCTGTGGAATGGAACTACTGACTGAATTAAAAGGCAGAAAGGAAGCTGAGCAAGACAGTTTCTCTTGTGTTTCCTGACTGTGGATGCAGTGTGACCAGCTAGCTGCTCTTGCCACCATGCCTTCCTCACCATGATAGACTGTACCCTCAAACCAGGAGCAAAAATAAACCTTTCCTCTCTCTCTCTTAAAAAAAAAAGTCATTAAAGAACCTAGCCATTTATATAGGCATTAAACAAATTACTTTTCTACCTGAGCTTAAATATTTTTCACCAGTAAAATGTAATAGGGGAAATATCCCCTTTTCACTATTTCTGGTCTCTCGGAAATCCAAAAATAAGTAGCAGTCACTCCTGTGCCAACAGTCCATTGTTGCTTCTCATGCCAATTCACCTCTACTTTACCTGGTCTGTGACAATGGCTCTTAGTCTTTTTAACTGTTTTTCCTTTATCCTCTAGCACCAGGTTAAGGCTTTTCAATAGAGGGCGCCAGAGGGGCACTGCAGAATATGACTCTTTAGGATCCAGCAACTGCAGGGACAGGGTCCCCACTGCCTGGGTCACCAAGCAAGCTTCCCATTCAATACCCGCTACAGAAAAGGTTCTACCAAGTTTCCAAAATCCTAACTTGAGGAAAGTTCCCAGAAATCCCGGCAAGGCTGCCCTGCAGCAGGTTCACAGAGCACAGCAGCTTCTCTGTGAGCACAGCCAAGGCCTTTCCAACAATGGCTTGACTGCAGTAGGCCAACGCTTCTCCCTGTGCTCTATTTCAGCACCTGGGCAGTGGTGGCCTCTTGTAGTTGCTATTATTTAGAGTTCTAGTCTCTTTTTACACTGGCCAATCTCATTAGTCCAATACCTTGTGGCAGTTAACAAGCTCTTATGTTTTCCATGTTCAGTGTCCCTGTTCTGTTACAGTCTGATTTCTCCCTTTGCAAGAGACATAGATTAATAATTCCTAGGTTAGCACCTGGAATAAGGTTAATGCTCAATGAATAGCACATCGTTAGAATAACTATAAGTGACTGGGTTCCTGTCTTTAGTCTTAAAGGCAATCCCTTACTCACTCTTATGTTGGCCACGAGAGCAAATAATTCCTACACAAAACCCCCTCTATAAATGGAAAATGAATAAAGAAAAAGACACCCTAACAGTTGCTGACAAAAATCTGATACAGGGCGGGGGGGGGGGGTGTCTCAGAATTAATTGTTCACTAATTCAGTGTGCAGCCTAAAAAATTCCTGCACATTCCTCAGTTGATCTAAAAAGCATGAAAACAAAAGAACGTCAAAACATGAAAATGCCTGCGTTTTCTTTCCAAGAATATTTCCAAGACTATCCTAAAAACTGTTACCACATACAAAAGGATTATATTCAAGCAGCCATTTTCATTTTGCAATTCTAAGATGAAATCACAGAAAGCAGACAAGAACAGCTGGTACAAGAGAGTGAGGCGTAAGGAAGACTATCACTCAAGAGAGGAAAGGATGAGAATGGGATTCGTAGCAAGAGTACAGAGTCAACATGCCCCTCCTCAGCCTGTAAGAGTGCCAGCTTAATTCCCGGGGCAGGAGTATAAAAGACCATGATGCACAGTGTCATGTATTACCGTATGACACACAAACTGTGGAATCAAACTACAGCAAACATACAGCACATTTCGAATATCTGAAGTTTCCATCTTCAACACCCTTATTGCAAATCAGGGTATTCTACCCCTGAAAAAGAGCCATTCCCTTAGACATGATCCTGTGTCATCTATACTTTTTTAGTCTGCCTCAATATCTTCCCTAATTATCAAATTTACAAGGAGCAGAAAATAAGGGAGGGTGGAGGGAGGGGTCTTATTAACTTTCCAGCAGACACCTTTTTCGATTTAAGACCTAACCTCCATTTTAGAACACCCCAGAAAAGATATTGCAAGCCACCAGCAGGACCCCAACATAAAGCAAGGCTCCTCATTAAAAGCTGGAATGGAACCTGCCAGGTATGCCTGCGGGGATGTGTGACAATAGCAGTTCATACCACATGCCTTTTCCGACCTAGATTAAATTACTGACAAAATGGACAGACTACCCAAAACTGTGAGCAATACACTCTGCCAATGAAAATAATGACTGTGCTTGGGACGGCACACACGCTTACGGCACACACACTTTCAGCTCAGCTTGTCAGCACTGTCTGTCAACTAAGGGGCTCAATGCTCTTTCCAGCCAACCCTTTGGCTGCCAAAACCAATAAGCTACCTTCATTTCTTAAGCCCCCTTAGGGCTTTGAATTACTCTCCATTTTGAACTTAAGGTCAGTCTGGTAAAACAGTTTTCCCCCCCGTGAAAGAGTCATAAACAGAAGCAGCCCCTTTCTACCACCAACCTACTTAAAACTCAGACGAAGAAAATTCATTGAATGTGTAAGCTGCTCCACTAGGTCCTGCACATCTGCATTCTGAAAAGGTGTGCCTACTGCTTAGGGTAGCAAGGTGCGTTTCCTCACAATGCCATCTCACACTGTTCTCCATGTTTTATAAGAAAACATGTATTCTGTTAAGCCAGTGTGTGACAGCAATATTTTAAAGCAGCTTAACTTTAATGGTTTTGCCTATTCTAGTGAGTTTAACAGTCTCATTATGTTATAGGCAACTGCAATCACGTACATGTGTACAACCACATATCCCTTTAAAGTATATGTTTTGCTGGATTTTATTTTTCATTGTATATCAGGGAAAGCAAGTTCATGACAAATCTCTTCACAGCAAGTGAGACTCCTCCAAAAAAAAAGCAAGCTTTGTCATTTATATTTTCATTCACACATTCAATTCATTTACTTATCGAATAAATCCCCACTATTACAGACTATGGGGGGGGGGGAGTCACCTTTCACCGAACCCTGTGTCTTTCTACACAACGGGAGGATTGGGCAGACTCACTGGATTTGTCCAAGCAAGTTCAACCACTAACCTGAGGTCTTTTGCCCTAGGGAAGAGCCTGACAGATGACAGTTTCGAAAAATAACTTTCAGCCTCCAATGGAAGGTACTGACAGGAGCGCCATTCTTATAAACTACTGGTCCCCGGAGGCCCGTCTTTCTGTCAGCTCCCTTCTGCTGCCATCCCAGCTTGGGTTTCCAGGCACAGTGCCTCTAACTTATCTTTCCACCTCCAGGCCTCCCACAATCCTTAACTTCATTCACAGCCTTTCTGCCTGGTTCTAAACCACACATCCACCCTTCTAATACGGTGGGGGGACTCCTGCTAAATGAGTCTTCGGTTCTGATGTGATCTTTCCAGTTATTGAATGTTTCATTGAATTTTCCACTATGCAACTTCAAATGCAGGAAGCGGCCAATTCATTTTGTTAACTGTTGTGTAGTATAGATAGCCGGCTCCATAACTATGCACTTTGATTTGGTACATGAGGAGACGTAGTTTTCATTACATCCCTTATCCTCCTAATGACATTTCCAAACAGGATTTTAAGAACTGTGAAGCAGAAATAAAATTATGCTGAAGCTCCAAACCGATCTCATGGAATGGAAAACGGCTATCACAGCCAGTGAGTGTGAATGGGATCCAAAGCTAGTACAGTTCGAGTTCAGAAACAGTCCTCAAATAACGAGCATCTTTCTGATGCCCCTTACATTCCCAATCACAACAGAGACTCTATGAAAGGACACAGACTAGTGTGGGCTCCTGACCCCAGCCCCAGAGCCTTTATCCTACACCGGGGCTTCAACATACCTTTGATGTAACTCCTTCCTTTTCAATAATCAATCAGGGCTAACATTTTGGTTTTCTGGGTTTACACAAAAAACCTAAAGGAGCCATGAAATTGCTTCTGTGAAGCACGCCCTGTGCTGACTTTAAATAGCTTTCAGAATTGTCTAGAAATGAAACTACTGCTATAGTACCCTTTGTTTTCTCCACTCCCATACTGGAGCAGTTCTCGCAGACTGAGAAGTAAAAGGTGTCTGACTTCCATAGTGGGCTGACAATTACAGCCCACTGTCATCTTGGTTGTATTAATTACCTGCCTTCCCTACCTTATCAGGCCCTGAAAGAAGCCACACACGCGGTCGCTTATTTCGAATTGCTGTTCCACTGAGGCAAAGGATGTCATTTATTTCAGAGTTTTGCCCTATTTATCAAAGTATATAAATATCTAGCAAAATGCCAGTGTTTTCTTGCTGTGGCCTTTTGGAGATGCCAATCTCTTGACCGACAGACTAATCCTCCCTCTCTATTACCCTGAACTTGATGAAGGATCACAATACAGGACGTACAATGCAGAAAGATTTACTGGGTGACCAGGACCAGAGCCTGAAGCAGGATGAGACCATCAAAGGAGCAGCAGCAACTGTCCTTATAACAGATAATAATCCTTTTATCCAAATATCCAAGCTGGCCACTTACAGGCAGGGACTATTTACTGCCTTCATCTAAGACAGGAGCGTCCGTGAGGTGGAAATGCACGAAACACCACCCTTGATCACTTCAGCCTAGGAGGAGGTTCCTAGTAGGGCTGCCCTTCTTTCCTAACTACAGGAAGTCAGAGGAGTCAATGTGTATAAAAGACTGTCACATAAATTAGGATTACAGTCAGGAAACGGGAAGAGACAGTCCCCCAGGCTAGAGAGATGGTTCAACAGTTAAGAGCACTCACTACTCTTGCAGAAGACCCAGGTTCAGCTCCCAGCAGCCACATGATGAGTCACGACCACTTAGAACCCAGTGCCAAAGGACACAATGTCCTTTTAACTTCCAAAGGTTCCTGTAGGCATATGGTACACATATGTACACCCAGACATACACACATACACTATCAACCAATTAACTAATCAATCAATAATTTTTATTTTTATTTTTCAGGAGAACCAGCTCTCCCCAGAGTCATCAAAAAAGTCTGCAGGAGGCATCTACCAACTAAAATGCTCTCAAACCTCCAAGAAGAAAACCTGAAGGGCCTGAGCCGAGCACAGAGCTCAGCTGGTAGCCAGGAAGTCAACCCAACACTACAGGTGTGGTGTGAACGCCTGTGATCCCATCACATGGGAGGTGGAGGCAGGAGGGTCAGAAGTTCAAGGTCAACCTCAGATAAGAGTCCAGGCAGAGCTACAAAATTCCTGTCCCCAAATTGTTTTGTTGATTAGTCAATTAAAATTAATAGTAAGAGACTTGAAACTAACTGTGACTGCTGTTTAAAAAAAAAAAACAAAAAACAAAAAAGATAGGGCATGTAATTCAAATGAACGACATTACCTCTCTTAACTATGTTAGTTCCTTGCTTAAAATTAAAATTTGGACGTGGGAATCACACAAAAGAACTGAGTGACACAGGAAATAAAGTGTGGGTAAGGGACTTGCTGGTTCTGATGCTTCCTTGACCAGGCAACCTAGAGTTTCCCCTGATCATAAGAATTAGATTTCTGTTCCAATCCCTCAGGCCTGAACCTATAAAATCCACCTGGCTAACAGCTCGCCAGCTACACTTTCACCTGGAAACGAGAGGTGAGAGTCAAGTGCTTTATCTGCTCAGACAAGCGCTGCTCCCAGATCAGGAGTATTTTAATGAAATGAGACTTAAGTGAATTGTTGACATAGGCATTAAATGTTGTCATTTAATATCAACAGTCTGTTTGATTTGTACACAGTTATGAAATGTCATTCGGGCCGGAGAGTTATATTGAGGTTTACCACATCATAGGCAAGGATTTCCAGAGGGAAGTAAGCTGATCTGTCTCAAAATAAAATGTGTTTACATTAACACTTGGGGGAAACAGGCAGCCCTGCAAACATAGATGGAGAGATAAAAATAAAATGAGTGCAAAACTCAACTTGGAAGAGTGGAATAAAACATACGATAATTTACAATACATTTCCTTCGTCTTTTAAAAAAAAAAAATAGTTACAAAGTTTACACTTGTGAACTCTGCTGTCACGGAAAATAGCTACCACATTTCAGTCTCCAAAACTTTTTTTTTTAAACTTCTGAGATAAGGTCTCACAAGGTGACCTTTGGCTGGCCAGGAACTCCCTATGCAGACCAGGTTTGGCTCCCAACTCACAGATCACAGAGATCTTCCTGCCTCTGCCTCACAATGACTGGCTCCATGACAGCAGTTAAGGATCACAGTTGGAGTGAGGGACCTGAGGGGTGGAAGAAATGACTGAGGGAGCATCCCTACTTTCTTCAAGGGGTAAAAACAACTATGCCACCACTTTGCCTGCTAACCTGTGAAACTCAATAGTTAAGTTATTGTGGCTTGTCTGGCTAGTCTAGTTTTATAAACACAGGCATCATAAAAGGATAAGGACTCAGAGAGTATTTGCCCAAAACAGAGTTTTCCTAGAAGTGGCCAACAGTTATACCAGACAGCTTCTGTTACTACAAGTCAGCAAGGCAAGTCCTCATAAAATAAGGTACTTACCCACACGAGAGCCTATGGCAATGAAATCCGAAGTTAAATGCTACAGTAACTGATTGAGCTAAACAAAACTGGAACATTCCTAAAGGAACTCACAGATGTGACTCACAAGACAAAAAAATTTTCTTACTTGTTTTATGCCTTAACACTATGATGTGAAAATAGGTTCCAAAACAAAAACAAAACAACAAAAACAAACAAAGACAAAAAAAAAAAAACAAAGAAAACAACCAACCAAGTGTTCTTTCTTCTAGGATGTTCTTATGAAGGAGAAAGACCACCTCTGGAGTCAAAACTGACTAGCCTCCCTCACCTGGAGCTTGCTCCAGGTTCTAAGAAAGTTAAGTTGATTCCAAAGAACACCTGAAGGAAGAAAGAAAAAAAGGGGGGGGGGGGTCTGAGGTGAGCCTTTGTTTACAACAGATCTCAATTCTTTAGCCTTAGCTTGAGGAAGCTGTAAGGTCTTTGGCACTGGGCTAAAAATAGCAGAAGTGGAGCAGGTGACAAAGATGAATGGCTCCCAGAGACACAACACAAAGCAGAGGAATTTAAGGAAAACTGCAATAGAGTCCGGCAGAAGATCCTCTCCTGCCAGGTAAATCAAGGTGGAAGTAGAGGGTTCCTCTAGGGGCAGAATCACAATTTGCCAGGCAGACATTTCTCTGGCAGTGTTTCCAGTTCAGCCCTGTGCTACTACTTAAATACATTCAACCCTGAAGGAACTAGTTTCTCCACAGGGTCAAGGGACAGCTTCACTGTAGCCTTATAAAAAGATCATACAGCTTACCTCCTAAATCCCTTGAAATCCCCATGTAAAATGGCAGATTCCCATAGGAGATGGGACTTAACATCAATTATTCCTTTATTTACGGAGGGGGGGAAGAAGGGGTTGGGTGGGGGGTGGGGTAGGGGGGAGGTGTATGGATACCACAGCATGTATGTGGAAGTCAGAAGACAACTTTCAGCTCTAAGTTCTCTTACACCCTATAGTCTGTCCCAGGGACTGAACTCAGTTATTCAAGGCTTGACAACAGGCACCCTGACTAAGCTCTTCTTGAGCAAGTTCTTCACCTGTCCACAATCAGGGCCTGTTCTCTCAGGGGGCATACTCACAAGTGCCTCTGTAGTTATGCACAAGAGTCAAAGGCCACTCCTTTCCATTTCAGGTCCAAAGATGTGTCTAAGAATTGGTTCTTGAATTGTATCCCAGTCTGTCTGGTGTCTGCCTGTCCATCTTGAAGCGACAACCTGGTCCCTACCTTCTCCTTTTGGTACTGGACACAGCAAGCATTTTTGTCTCTGCCAGCTTTTCTCCCAGGACATAGCATAAGAAGTCCCCTTTCAGGATGGAAAGATGGCTCAGTGGTTAAGAGTGCCGACTGTTCTTCCAGAGTTCCTGAGTTCAATTCCCAGCAACTACATGGTGGCTCATAACCATCAGTAATGGGATTTGATGCCCTCTTCTGGTATGTCTGAAGAGAGCAATGGTGTAGTCAGTCATATACATAAAATAAATAAGTAAATCATTAAAAAAAAAAAAAAAAAAAAAAAAAAAAAAAAAAAAAAAAAAAAAAAAAAAAAACAAAAAAAAAAACACCCTTTCTTGAAGAGCTGGAGAGGAAGTCCCATACTGTCCTTGCAGTCCATGGACGAACCTTCTCCAGTGAGGCAGGGGAAAGTCTCTGAGGAGAAAAGGTCAACTTTCTGGACTCTCTTCTTCAAATTCTTCTTATTAACAAGTGCTTCCTGGACCTCAGCTTCCAGCCTGAGATTTCTTTGCCCCTTTTTGCAACCAATTACAAAATTAAAAGTGAGAACTCAAAAGGTCTCAAACAGAAAGCTCCAAACACTACGGGTAACTCTGACTGAAAAGTTCAACAGACAATTCTTCAATGTGCTTTAGAAAAAGAATAAAAGGAAAAAAAATAAATAAAAAAATAGCACTGAGGAGCAGGAGTATCTCTAGGAACAGAAAAACTTCAAAGACAATAACATAAACAGAACAGATAAATACAGTCCATGGTAGAAAATCCCCATCTGCAGCTTTAAATAGTAATGTACTTAGAATCCAAGTATGAAAGGGGCCCTGGAATGTTCACTATGTTCTCAACTATGGACTTGTGCCCAAGAATCAAGCACCTCAGGAAACTCTGAATATTCCAGAAAAGCCACACATGAGGCCAGATGGCCCAAGAGTCACATCTGTGCATCTTTAGAAACTTTGGAAGATCATTCCTGCAGAAAACAAAAGACAGTGGATTGATTCTCCCAGCACTCTTCCTTAGGAGCAAATAAAATAAAATAAACCTGTGGGTTTGTGGAGTGCCTAACATGGAGAAGCATCTCACAGACCGCCGGGACATTAGCATTTCTCTCCTTGCCCAACAACTTAGTATTCAGAAATCAAGTTGAAAGCACAGGCATGCCTAGCATGCTCATTTGGAAATGTTGGTAACTGGCAGGATCCAACAACTCCGGGGTTCAGTGAGTACTCCCTGAGAAGTGGAACTGGGCCTCTGCCCTTCCTGTTGAATACCTTAGGACCAGCACAGTGGCATGGGTCCTGGAGCACAAGAGAATGGAGGTGGTGGCTCCTTGTTCAAGCAGTGACTTTAAAATGGGGCAGGAGGTAGGCTGGGGAGATGATGCTTGATCTGTGTGCACGAGAACCTGAGTTCACATAAAAACCATGTGTGATGTCAGCACATGTAAACCCAGTGCTGCGGAAAGAGATTCCAGGATACCAGGGTCTCATGGGCCAACTAGTGTGGCCAAAAGGCATGTCCCCAGTTCTCTGAGAGACTCTTTATTAAAACTAAGGTGGAGAATGGTTGAGGAAAGCACCCAGTGTTGACCTCTGACCTTCAAATATTCATACCAAGGAAGGCATATGTGCACATATACATGGAGAGCACATGCATGACCTGAAGGTCAGGTCAACAAGGTGGCTCAGGATGTAGAAGCTGCTTGCTGCCATGTGTGATCACCTGAGTTAGATCCCCAGAACCCTGAAGCTAGAAGGACTGCAGCAAGGTTTCCTCTAAGCACGGATACATACACACTCATCAATAAATAAAATGTTTTTAAATGACAGCAAAAAAGCTGTAATCTTTGATAATTTTGCCAAGAACCAATGTTAAAATCAAATATAGTTTAAAAAAAAAAAGAAAGAAAAGAAAAAAGTGCCCTGAAAGAGAACATCTGCCCTCAAAATGTGTCTGTTATTAATAAGGCCTGAGTAGATGGGGCTTTAGACTGCATACTCAGAAAATCAAGACACTTAAGTGGGTGTCTCCATTCCATAAGACAAGAAAGACAGTGAAGCCAAAAAAAAGGAGAGAAGAAAGACCACACAATTCAACGAGGAAGTGACATTTGGAGTCTCCACACTCGGGGAAAAAAATAACTACACTTTAATTTTTTTTTTTTTTAATTACAGCCACCAGTGACATATATAGAGAAGCTAACGTATAACCTCAATTTCATTTTATATAATTTTATCTCATCAGATGAGTTTAAGTAAAAATGTTTAAGTAAAAAGAACATTATAAAGTCTCATTAAATTACCATTAAAGGCTTAGCACTTGTATATGTAGATAAGGCCAATGGCTCTGAAAGACACCGGAGCAGAGCACCGGCCAGGGAACGAGCAGAGCACCGGCCAGGGAACGCCAAGCCTGACCCTCAATCCCAGCTCTTTCACCAGCTATGTGATTCTGGGTAAATCCCTCAAATCCCTTATGAAATAGAGGTGGTGATCCCTGTTGGCCACACAGGGGTTTGCAAAGATCAAATGAAATATCGGCTGCCATGTATGTTACAAACCTCAAAAGGACCCCTCCACTTGGCAGTTGCATTCACATTACCGTTTAGATTAGAAACACTGGAACATCAATGGTTTCCAAAACAGACGAGGCACTTCCATGGTTTCACAGACTCCTCTCTGTGCTGCTCCCTCTGCTCGAAATGCTTTGCCCTAACCAGGTCATTGGCCCTTTAAGTACAGGGACCTGGTCTTACTCGGTTAAGAACTGTTAGCATGGTGCTGGGACAGGCTGCACAGTCACCATAGTTCCTTAGGAACACTTAAGTACTGCGGATGGATTCCACACACATTTCCCTAATAAGGTGGGCTACCCAAGAGAGAACTGACAGGCAGAGAAATCCCTATGCAGCCACATAGGAGGCAAGGTCAGTACCAAGGGCCAGGATTTTCAGACTCAGTGTGTGTCTCTTTCACACAGTAAATGTTCAGAAGCTGACAAATGTTTAAATATTAACCATGATACACCTAAGAAGCCATTATTCAACATTTAAATATAAACAAAATTCAAACATGACTTCTAAAATTCATAGGCTTAGAAAGGGTGTAGAAAGTGGCTTAGAAAGGCTTAGAAAGTGGTAGAGCCCTTGGCTAATGTGTTCAAGGCCCTGGATTTGGTCATAGATATAAAATCCATGGGTGAAGGCTGATTAAGAACTCCAAATTAGGGCTGGCGAGATGGCTCAGTGGCTAAGAGCACTGATTGCTCTTCCAAAGGTCATGAGTTCAAATCCCAACAACCACATGGTGGCTCACAACCACCCATAATGAGATCTGACACCTTCTTCTCGTGCATCTGAAGTCAGCTACATTGTACTTATGTATAATAATAAATGAATCTTTAAAAAAAAAAAAAAAGAAAAAGAAAAAAAGAATTCCAAATTAGCCAAGCCTGGTCTTGCATGCCTTTAATCACAGCACTCGGGAGGCAGAGACAGGCATCTCTGAGTTTGAGGCCAGTCTGGGCTACTGAGAACATTCCACCGGGGTGGGGGGGTGGGGCAGGGGGGGATGAATGAATGAACAAACGAATGAATGAATGAATGAATGGGAAAAAGGGGACACCAAATTAAATAGCCTCAGATTTCTAAATATACCAAAGCACAAGTGAAACCCTCACTCTTAGTTAGCCAGCACAAAGACACACTATCTGAGTAAGGAATAGGAAGGGAATCCAGAGCCTATGGTCCTGCTAGAAAAAAATCCCTGAATCATTCAGTTCCCGTTTGCTTAAATAATTAAGCAATTGCAACTTTATTTAAAGAGCTCTTGCATGAATATAAATGCCTAGGCTGCCAGGGAAAGTGGAACAGTCTCCCCCCAGACCTCCTCCCCTGGAGGAGAAGGAGCCTACGGAGTTTCAGCCCAGTAGGTAATTGTTTTGTAAAATTAAAAGCCACTGAAAATTGGAGTTTTGAATGGAAAATGGCATCTCAACCGGAACACTAATAAAAACAGCTAATGAATAAGTGCATTCTGGCAAGAATATATAAAAAATTGCAAAGCCTGTTGTGGACAGTACAGAATATAGAAGAAATCAGTGAGAGTAAACAGCAAATGAAGGAGTATCCTTATTTGTGAAGAATCCATTCCAGCAAGAAATTGAACTAGAGGCCTTCTGCATCCAAGAGCAGGCCTACCTGTGGCACCAATAGACACAGCCTATGTTCTGGGGATCTTTATCTCTGGAGACAATCGCCAATTACAGAGCTCTGATTGCTTTTCAGATACATGCAGATGCATACATGTAGTGAGGAATTATACAGGAAAGATGAAGTTTTTGAAACAATGAGCCTTGTCTTTCTACCACATTCTACAGCAGACAGTAAAAGCAGGTGAAAGGCCACTGGGATCATATCCTGGAGCTCTGTTAGCTGAGAATTCAACAAACAAGAAAATTGCGAGATTGAGCCACAGCCTGGGGATAAGAGGGAACGCTGGGAGAGCTGAGAGATTTTGAAACAATGACTAGAAGATGCATACTTAGTACAGGGTTTGGGAGGCAGCAGGCATTCTTGAAGTTAACTGTGATGGTTGCTATCCTTACACTATAGCCTGTGCATCTATCTCACCTTAAAAGCTCTGGTGCTAACTAGAAAGTCCTATATGAGTAAGCCCCCCTATTTTCCACCACATTCAATATTGCTCTCATTTCTGGGGATTCGGGAACCAGAAGCTTCTTCAAGGATTCCACTTCTGAGGTTCGCATTCAAAAAAAAAAAACAAAACAAAACAAAACAAAAAACAAATATGCATGCCAATAACCTCTCCGATGCACACACATCAGGTCCTCTGCAATCAGGTAAGAGACCAGGCCACATACCGGACTCAACTGCTTTTTTCATCTATGTCTTTCTAAGTTAGAACATATATTTTTCCCAAAGATCTAACAGATTTTTCTTAAATTACCCAAAGCCTTTCCAAGTTAGAGCAGTTTCCTCTTCGGTTTTGCATTACGACTAGCTTCAAGGCTCCAAGACTCAGTTAATCAGTCATCACATAAACAAAGAAACCTCTCGAGAGCCAAAGAGCAACTTGTGCAGGGATTCATGTGCATAAGGGTTTTGGGTTTTTTGTTGTTTTTTTTTTTGTTAAGCAGGAACAATGCAACCTATTCAGTAGCGAAGAGTACACCGTGCCAATTAAATATGTTGGGTTCCATAATTATAACTGCAATAATGAATGGAAAGCAGCGTTATTGCTACACAATACACTTCTGTATTCAAGCCCATGATTTGTCTCTGGTTTGATTCCTTCAGATTCTCCCTCTGATGAGATGTCACTTCAGATTACTCTCAATAAGTACCCACTTAATCAATAAGGTCCAAATTTCGAAAGTAGATTTAAGACACAGCCGCCAAAAAAAATTTATCCCTCTGATATAATTTTGTACTCCACCTTCCCCCCAAGTCAGGGCCTTGCTTTATAGCCCTTACAATCTTGGTTGTCCCTACATATTCTTGAACATGTGGCCATCCTACTGCTTCAGCCTCTTGAGTTCTGAGATTGCGAATACGTGCCACCACACTTGGGCTGAATTTTGGACTCTCTAAACATGAGGTATACAACAGCATGATTACCCTTTTTCTGGGGAGAAATTCCATAGTGAATAAAATTTGTTCAAACCCGCTCTCCCCCAAGAAAAGAATTGCAGGAGTCCCTTCCTCCCTAACCCACCCCCATCTCAGAAGGGAAGGAGACAGACTGGACAAGAGAGGGAGACCATGCTCGGAGCAGGGATGAGAGCTGAAGGTCTTGTTTCCTTCTTGCAGTGTGGCTGAGGGTAGCACTGACCAGCTGTTGCTATTCATTCCCCTTTGGCAGCCCTGGAAAGGGCTAAACTAGACTCAGAATGGCTTAGTCACTAGTTGTAACCATCTCAGGCATCTGAAGAATTTCATTCTGGACCACATGCGCATATGGTTTCTCTTATCCTCACACTTATGCTTCAGTGGGTTCAATAAATTTTAAAAATAAATTACCTCCTAGGACTTCACCATAACACTCCAGCTCTCTGGCCTTTCCACACTTGGGCCAGACTACTTCTATGTGTTTATGTGTAATTTGTTTAACCTTCTATTAAACCCTCTACTGATTTCCCACAGAAAGGATTTAAATTTTGGATGCGCCTGCAAGCAGACCTGAACGCCTGGCATCTTTTCCCTCCAGTTAGCTGGTGGGTTTAGAAAGGAGACTCTGTATCCAGAGCAGCCTCCCCTACCATGTTCAGGCTCTCTGAAGCTTCCCAGGTTCCCTCCCAGCAGCCACTGCAGTGCTCAGCCAGGCTCCACAGAGGGGGTTAAGGGAGCCACACAATCCCCCTTCAGTTGAGGTCTACTCTCAAAGCAGACCTTTTCCCTTCGGCCATGGTATTGGCTTGCCACAGCTGTAAACAGCTCTTCAGATCAGTCCCAGAGGCCAGGCTTTTCCAGGTGCTGGAAGTGTGTCACACAATACGGTATTTACAAATAGCCCGGAACAATACATCTCAACTACACACGGCTTTACTGGTTTGACAAAATCATCTCCCCCAGGTGACCAAGTGCTGTAGGCTTAGGTGCCATGTATTAACCTTTCACTATGGGGTGTACATAATTCCCTAGGAACCTTTATAAAAATACAATGTTACCAGTGTTTTCTAGATGATAAATGGTGTGAGAGGAAGTGATAATAACAGCCATAATAATAATAATAATAATAATAATAATAATAATAATAATAATAATGACATTGTATGTTGGGTAATAAACATGGTCAGACATCATATTTTCTGTCTGTCTCCAGTTCCTCTTCCTAACCACCCTCTGTGCTGCTATTGTTATGCTTCTTCAGGCCTATGTAGGAAGTAAGAAAAACTTAGCATTGCTGAGGGCTAGGGAGAAAAAAATTTCTTTTTAAGGAGGCTGGGGAAACACGAAGCTTACACTGACAACTGGTCACAGGCACTATGTTTCAATTTTTCTTGTACTAAAACCATGTACACCTACAACCTGGTTCCTTTCTGTTACAGATTATTTCAGGCCCTGGGCTCATGAACCTATGCTAATTTACATGGCTAAGCAGAAAGGTTGCAAAACAATTAGACAAAAGATCGTTAGTGGGAAGAGATCTTTAAGTTCCTTCAAGTTAGCCTGCTAACCTAAGTAGAATTTCAGTGTAGGTGTTCATTAATCCATTCAATAAATATTTATTGGGCTCCTAACATTTATATGGTACTGTGCTGGGTGGCATACAGAATGGAAAAAGAAAAGTGTATGCAAAGAAAGCTTCTAAAACAGCAAGGGGCGAGGATGTAGCGCAATTGGAAGTGTGCCTGGCTACCACACCCTTAGCCTTTGGTACAGTCCTCAGTATGATAGAGGATGAAGGCAGTAACCAAAGCACTTGGAAGCTGAAGGCAGGAGATCAAAGGTTCAAGGTCATCCTTTGCAACAAATGAATTCAAAGTGAGCCCCAGCTACATGAGACCCTGCCTCCCTTCCTAACCAAAAAGAATATGGATCAAAGTTCCAATAAAGTAAAGAAGGTCAAAAAGGACTTGGTCTTCCAATAGGATTATAAGCTGCACAGCAGAGACATGGGAAAAGATGGATGCTGAAAAATTCCTAAGAGTGAGAAGTTGAAAGTGGTTGACTGCACTGGGAGAGTACATCTGCACTGGAGAGAAAGCAGCTGAGGAATCCCAATGGAAAACTGACCTCTGGCTCCAGACAGTGGTGATAATGAGACTGAGAAAGACAAATCTGTCTTTACTATGTGGATGGACCATGCTCTAGAGGAACACATCGCTAGCTGACCTAAGGATGGTAGCTGGAAGTCCTGATGGAGAAAACCCGTCATCAAGGTGAAGACCTTGTACCATGGCACATAACATAGAAAGAAAACTCTGCAGAGATTCAGGTCTGGAGGCTCCCAGGATCAGGAGCCCCCCAAAAAAGAAGGAAGAAGCATGGAGCATCTGCTTCAGGGGTTTGCTTTGGGCAGTGGCTATGGAGGCAATACCTTTAAATCTCATTTTAGCCTTTTGATGTGCATGTGTATTTGTATGGAAACTGGGGTAGAACAATAAAGTGGAGCTGTGATCTCTTTATTTGTGGGGGTAGGGGGAAGGCAGTGAGGCCAGAGGTCAACCAGTTCTTCAGGAGCTGTCCACCTTGTTTTTTAAAGACAATATCTCAGCCAGTTAGTAAGTCCCTGAGATCTGCCTGTCTCTACCTTTCCAGCACTTGGGTTATAATCTTGACCAATGCCTGTATACCAGATTCTGGGGGGAGATAGTCAGGAGCTCATGCTAACAAGGCAAGCACTTTATAGACAGCTATCACCCAGCCCTAAATTCTGTTTTAAACAATAGGATTTTATGGAGGCAATGGAATAGGGACAGAAGGCAGTTGACAATCCATTTTAGATATTTTTAAAGGGGGACAGGGTCCAGGCTGACAGAATGCAAGAAAGCCCAGAGGAAGTGAATAAGATCTAGAAGACAGAACATCCAGGCTAAAGAGAAGAAAATGGCCAAGGACAAAATGTAGAAAAACAGTTAGCTGGTAGGAGAAGGGGAAAAAAGCCAGCCCAAGTGCCACCAAATAAAGCTGTCCAAAAACAGGCAGTGCCGCAGAACAAATGGAGGAATTTGTAAAAGGAAACAGAAGTTAATGGTGCCAAATACCACAGGGCGGGCAAGGCAGATAATACTTAACTGCAGGCTACCAATGCTTGGTGACCTTCAAAAATATGATCTTGCAAGACGGCTCTCAGAAAGCTGACTGCTTCTGTTGGACCACAGAATGACCAAAGAGCAGCCTAGGACACTGCAATAGGTTAGCCAGGGAGAGAGCATGAAGAACATCTGCATAACACCCAGCAGCTACATGTGAGCTCTGAGGTTATGTATCCAGTCCTCCCACTCAGCAGCAGGAGGCTTCCTCTGCTGAACCACCCAATTTAGGTTTGCAGGCCACCGTGACCTGTGCTCAGCAAGGTGTACCGACATCATCAGCCGCCTCTGCTGACAAGCGCTGCATCTCATCTCTGACGGAATTAAAACAGATAACACCAGAGCAGAGCCCTTCGAACCTATTAAATATTCCACAAGTAATTTATTTTTGATGTAGAGGAGAAGGAGGGAGGAAAGCAAGGGAAGTTAGTAAACCATCATTATGTTATCAACAAGGAGTGGTTAGCATCTTAAGACAGATTCAGCCCTGGCTGAGCCAATCAGAGTTTGGTTTGTATACCCAGTCAACATGGCTAGCACCCAAATCATTCTCTCCAAAACATGTCTCGCCTACAAGAGGGAGTGGAGGAGAAGATAAAGTGGATAGAGAAGCAAAGAAGGACTAAAGATGAGGAGATGAACAGGACTGGGAAAGAGTACAGTAATGAAGCAGGAAGGCGAGGTGCTTAGAGACAGCCAGTGGGCGTGGCTTTACTGGGAATATCTTTCAGAATCAATAAAAACACGGTCCCTCCCAGGAAAAGGCAAACTAAAACATCGGGGTAATGCCCAAGAATACACAAACACCCTGATGTCCACCTTGATCCTTCAGAGCTCTCAGCTCTAGCTCATCAAACTTCATTACAGCATCATACACATCTCATTAATTCTGTCCCTGCCTCAGTTTACTAATGACTCTGTAAGAAAAAAAATAAAAACAGGTAAAACTAATTCTTACCTGTCTACAATTTCTAAAACGTAATTTACATTTTCTCATATTTCCCAATCCACCACTAGCCTTCTCCTATTTAAAACAATTTGAAGCAAAAAAAAAAAAAGACAAAAAAGAAAAAAGAAAAAGAGAATGAGAAAAAATTATGTCAGAAGTATCTATCATCTATATACATCAGCCAACAAAACAAGTTAAAAAGAGAATGGGGTATGTGAGTACATTCCAGAATTGGATTTTAGGAGGCCTAATGCAGATCTACTTTTCTTTCCTTTGAGACAGGGTGCAGGGAAACCTAAGTATCTGACATTTCACTGCCATTGGGTGCCCTGTGAAAGGTTATGTTTTCATAATGGAAAATTCTACACTGACCCAGTGCAGTTTCTATTTCCTCTCTCATCAATTAAAATCACGTCAAATTCTGGCTTGCTTTAGTGAAGTATGGGTAAGTGTGCTAACACTCCTAGCATGCGAAAGACATAAAATCACTAAAATACCACATCCATCTGGTCATCTCCAATCTACTCCAGACGCCTGAAAATAAAAGGCTTGGGGACAGGGAAGAGCAAACCTTCTATGGAATTAAACAGTTTTCCAGCTCCCAGATGTAAGTTAACTACCCTCACCACACCACCACCACAGACAGACAGACAGACAGACAGACAGACACACACACACACACACACACACACACACACACCATTTTGGTCCAATCACGATTGCAAGGAAGGCTGAATTAGCCGCAGGCCTCATTCCCCTAAGATGGGCCCTCCTCCACACAGATTGTTCTGCAGTCTTGAGCACTTAAGCCTACTGGCAGGGACTAGAACGATCTGCATCTATTCCTTTACCTTTTACCTTGACTCAATTAGCAATATTAAATATTTAACATATTAGTCTAGTTTCACTGAACAAAAAAATTCTGGAGCAGCCATAGTGGAGCTACAAGATAGGAAAGGGAAGGGACAAGATGTGGAGAAAACTAAAATGAAGAAAAAGTATGTTGAGGTGAATGTGTATTTTTAAAATATAAAACTCTATTCACAATTCACTGAAGATGGATTGCTTGTTTCTTTCCTTCCACTGACAGGTCCTGAATCTTTATGGAGAACATTAAATTAAAGCATATAATGGGTTTATGTAGCGTAGTGCACATTGGAGACATTAGTCACGTCCCTTAAGCATTTTTCTCATTTTCTAAGCCTGACTTAAGCCCCATTTCCCCATTGATGAGGGAAGTCCATACTAACCCACAAACCACATCTACAGTCTGCTGGGCCATTTTTTACATTTGTCAACAGAGGCTGTATC
Source organism: Mastomys coucha (assembly GCF_008632895.1). Lineage (NCBI taxonomy): Eukaryota > Metazoa > Chordata > Mammalia > Rodentia > Muridae > Mastomys > Mastomys coucha. Next base: position 41,573,150 of record NW_022196906.1, on the reverse strand, counting down.
CCACACCCAAAGCCACTGAAGATTATTACATTTCCAGCATGGTTTACAGGATACACAGAAAAGCTAATAGGGTCATTTGAGTGGGAAGATTTTAGGGTTTTTTTTTTTTTTTCTCTCTCTCTCATCCCTTCAAAATGAATCAAGGCATTAAGGGAAAATTTAAAAAAAAAAAAAATTAACTCACAGCTGTCTTGCAGAACCCTGACTGAAGAGATGAGGAGGCCACTTTCTGTTCTGGCAGTACAGCCAGAAGCTAGGAATCCAGAATTGTGGTTACTTAATTGGGTTATTTGGGTAGTCCAGAACCTTCTCCCTCCATTTCAGTAGATTCCATTTCTATTATCTGTACTCAGGAACTGCAAGCTCTAGTGACTTCTGGGAGGCATTTGAATCTATTGCACATCCAGCTAGATTGTTGCTATGTCAAGCTGACCCATGCTGGTACTATTTAAAAGATACACAAACTGTACAAATGCTTACAGGGCATCTAGGTGAATATGATGTTAATGAGCAGCCTGAAATGAACACGTTGCTTGCCAGGTAGTGGATTTCATTAGCATTATATAAACTCCTGTATCATAGTATTCTTACTGTGAAATCATTATGAGCCCTTGATCGGTGCCTGGAAGGGCTAGCGTCTTAGCATAGCACATTGGGGCTGGAAGAGAAACTGAGTTGATAGTTGTCAAAGAGAAAGGCAAGAAGACTGCAGTAAGCACCCCCAGAATCCTACACCAAGAATTTGGAGTTGTCTCCTCATATCCCAAGTTCTGTAACACTGCTTCACAGACCTCTTCATGTTCTAGATAGCTATATGCTGGGTGAGATGACACAAAACTTGAGTATGAAGAATAAGGTATTTGGTTAGTGTGTTAGCAACTAGGACCCACTGCATTTCTTTAGTTTCCTGAAAGAAGGAAATAAATTCACTTAGGTTAAGAACTAGCACTGATGAAGCCCTTGCCAGCTGCTTTGTCCTTGAAAAGCATCCTGTGGACAAAGATGTATAAATACTCCTACAACCTCGTGAGAAAGACACCGTTATCTCTGATTTTATATACTTTGTATAAAGAAAAAGGTCTGGTGATACAGCTCACTGGCGAAGAACTTGCTAGCCTGTGCAAGGTGCCGGCTTGTTATCTCCAGGGCTGAAGTGGAAAAAACTTGACCTCAGACTGGCTGAGTTGTATAAAAGTCGCACACTTGGCATGGGCAAAGTGGGATCTGAAGCCTGAGTAGCCTTGCTTCAGAGTCTGCCCTCTTCACTGCTATATTTACTGCTGTATTACTCACCCTAAGATTTTTTTCAGGAGGTCAATTTTGATCAAATACCTTGCATATCATTTAAAATAAATTAAAAGTAAAAGGTAAAGCCAGTGGTCTAAGCATCAGCCTAGGAATTTGTAATGCATTTGCCTATGTTTTCTTTGGTGTTTGAAGGAGCGCATTAGCTTTAATTCTAGAGCAGTCTTCTGCTGGAATGGGTACTACATAATTTATTAGCTTCCAGTACAGAGCAGGCAAAAAATATGATTTCCATGTATCCAGTCTTTAGTGGATGGTGAGGCTGCCACAGTAGAATTCACTGTAATTCTCAGAGAAATGTTCCTTCATCCACTCAGGTAATTAGAAATGTATGGTATTTACTTTCTAGTAAAGATACTAAGAAATGAACAAAACCTCCCTCTCTGGCCCAAACCTTTGACACCCCAAGACTAAAACAGCAAAGCTGACACCTTCCCCCCCTCAAGGTCTGCAACAGCTCCTAGTCCACTATAGCGAGCAACGGTGAAACAGGCTTGACATTTCCTGCTGCCTGTGATTACAGCATCTTTTAATGAAGCTCACTTCAAATCATTTTAAATCCATTTGCTCATGTCAACACCAATGTACTCAGCATTATCTACCAATTAGTAAACCGGAAAATATTCTTTGGATAATCTGAAATCTCAGTAAAATATTCAGCATGCCATTCATTTACTATAAGCTGCCCTGTAAAAACAAATTAGTGAGAGCAGCTGTCACGGGACGATATAAACACTCATTGATGCAACCCAACTACACTTTAGTCTCTGGCCGGCTTTCCCAGGAAAGCACAATGCGGAGGAAATGTAAAACCCGTGACATTTCAGATCAACAGGCCTAGGCCAGTGTGAAGGAACATATTTACCTGCCCCGTGTGTGAGATGAAATTCGGGCTGACCACCTGCTGATTATCTCAAGGAAGAGTTCACATCTTTATGCTGCAGGAAATGTGGAAGGCCAAGAAAGCCTACCAGATGGTGTGCTTCGAAAAGGTCAGAAATGTCAAAGACCATGGGAGCTGACCAAATGATTATGCATATAGGAGGGAGAAATCATTTTGACTGCAAGGGCCAGCCTACACAGGACTGTCACATTGCAGAAAGCTGCGTCTGAACGTACGAGGAGCCAGAATACAACACTTACCAGCCAGCACTGACTGGTCCTTTCCACAAATCAGCCTGACAAAATCCTATCATTAAAATATGGCAATATTTCAAAAGCCGCCTTCCACTTAGGGCCCTTTCAATATTTTTCATTTTAATACATCAGTTATAAATAAACTGCGACAGCACCTGTTTGGAAGGATTAAAAACGCTTTTATATTATGAAAGGCAGGGTGAGAGCTTGCTCTCTGATGAGCACACTCGTCATCGGCACAAGACATCTGCAGTGGAGGGGCAGTGTTCTTCAAGAACGATTTCGATCTGGGAATCTAAATTAGGTTTCAGTCACTAATAACTACTCACTACTCTGAACTTTCACACAGTACAGAACGCTTCTACCTAACACAGAGCTATCAATCACAGAGTGGAAAAAAGACTAGCAGGCACAAACTCAACTGATTGAAGGTAGAAAGGCTTATGTGCGTAAGGTTGTTCTCTCCTTAGAATAGCCATGACCCCATGATCCTCACGAGCTGGAGCAAACACCAGATCCAGTTTTTCGGTTTTGGGGGTTTTTGTTTTATTTTGTTTTGTTTGTTTGTTTACTTGTTTGTTTTTTAAGGTGACCACAAAGAGTTCCACAGTGTTTCCTAAATGCTTGTGGGGCCACGTAAGAAGGACCTAGCTTTCTAAGGCATTCCCAGTTTTGACATATGCTCATCATAGCAAGGCACAGAGAAATAAATACACTCAAAGACAGATGCCCAACCTCAAAGAAGGGCATTTCTGAGGATGACACTCAAAGCCTCCACATTCACATCCTCACCTGAACAGCCAGGAATGAAAGTGCTTGTGCGCACTCGTGCAGTGTGGCTAGTCACCAATTCTTCTTCCAGGGCTATATCCAGGGCCCCAAGGCCATATTGGGCATTGAAAAGAGAGGATCCACACCGTTTGAACTGAGACAAGTCACATTTAGATTTTTTTTTTTTCTTTCTTGAAATAGAAATAAAATAGTCTCACACCTTTTGACTTGAGTTTATAGGTGTACTGGGAAGAAATCAAAAGGGCGTAAAGAATTCAAAATTTTAAATCTAGTCATGCCCATGCATCCTCTGGAAAGAAGTCATAAATATGTCTAAAGTTCATAGTTCCCAACATTAATTATTAAGAAAAGCTTTTTATGTTGATTATAGCCACCAATAAATTAAAAATGAACAGATTCTTCTGAGTATCTAATTTCATTACAGTGCCATACATAGCCTGTGGTTTCAATAAGAAAGGGACTTTTTCCTCCTACCTGTAACATACCTGAAGTAGGAAAAAAAATGCTAAGGAGGAGGGGGAGCCAGAGGACAGAAAGAGAAATGCATGGGGGGAATGTGAACAAAGAAAAATGAGAAGCTATGCAAGTTTCATAATGATATCCAGTATTTTGTGAGCTAGAGACAAAGACCCAAGGAATACAAGAACATTCTATACATTGTATCTATAGAAGAGCCACATCCATACCTAAATGTTAATTCAAAATGCTGCAAACTTTAATCCCCTGTTTCTAGTATTTACAAACATTTTAGTAGGTTTTCTACATTGGAAAAAAATGCATCTCTCACTGGAAAAAAAAAACTCAAGCTGCAGAGAAAATTATAAAGAAAGAATATAAGCAGCACTGTGTCAATCTCGTGTTCTCAGTTCTACATCGTGTGAGATGAGGCAGGAGTGATGGCAAGGAAAAAGCCTGAATCCAACCAGACTCCGAGCTTTCTGTTCAATCAGGAGGGGGCTCCTGGAACAGGTGATTTGCCAAACCCACAAGAAAACCACTGAACTTCACCAATAGGATGTTGGTCTCACTCATGAAAATCCTAACAGGAAAACTACAATTTCTAAAGAAGGCAATTACCAACTCCCTTCTCCTGGAAAAGGCTCCTATGCTTTTGACCCCAGCAGAACGCCTCTGTGGACAGTATGTGGATGATTTTTTTATGCCAGATGGAACATTGTTGTAGTCCTGACATCAGTTTTGAGTTTTTCAGAAATAGAAATCATACCCAGGCTGTAGTTTTGAGGACTAGAGTCCCAAAATGTCCCTAAGGCAATGGGGAAACTCAAACTAAGAAAGACATATACACTTTACCATATTAGAGCCCCGCCTAAGTAAACATCTGTGTCAGAATGAACTCTTAGAGACGCTCTGGTTTGCACTTCTGTAATTATAATTATGTCTAAGTACAGTCACTCACAGTTTACAGGAGGCACTTCATCCACTCCTCCACAACAGTGACAGCTAATGCTTACACAGTACTTAGTGGATCTCAGGCACTGCTTTACTTGTCTACTGGGCTGATCCTGATACTCTCAGCTTCCCCACTCCCGAATGAAGAGACAGAGCTCTGTTCAGGAAGATGAAATGATTATCTTAGGTCTGTCACAAGAAAGGAAGCCAAGCCAAAATCTGAACCTAAGCAGATTATCTCTTGTACCACATGATGGACTGTGGAGGCAGCTCTTCTCAGTCGTATGAATTTGTACCCGTTCTCTGTGTATTAACCCAAGAAGAATTACAAATTTTCTTTTGGACTAATGGTCCAATGGATCCAGGTTTGTCTCAGATTCACTATGTAATGAAGATGAACTTGTCCTCTGATTCTCCTGCCTCTGTCAAGCCCTCCCAATATATGTGGTAGTTAAGAATCCAACCCAGGGCTTCAGCCAGGTTAGGCAAGCATTCTCTACCAACTGAGTTCCATCATCAGCCAAGAACTGGAGCTCTTTTTATAACTGTACTATCCTCAACTTCAGGCTCCCTTATTTTACCTCCTTGGTTTTGTGAAGAGCCAATAATTTTATCATCAATTTTCTAATTAAAAAACAACAACAAAAAGAGCAGTGCCAGCTCCCTATGATCTCTGCACTATGGTGTGATGCAAGTTACAAAACTCTGCAGATTGTAGCAAGCCAGACAAATGTCAGCTGCTATCACAATGGTTAAAGATTTCACAACGCCATCTCTCCTTCTCCATGTGAGACCACTGGACAGTTCCATTAATTAGATGTGTTAGGGAAAGAACACAAACCAAATAAGGAACCAAATGCCAGAATGGTCTAAAATTACCTTCAAATAATACTGATTAAACCAGCCATTGACAATGAAACAACAGTCTTGGTAGGGCATTGTGTCAAAGAGCCCATTTAGCTAGCTTAATTTATTCTACTAAGAAAAAAAAAAAAAACATAAAAACCTTTCACATACTATTAGAAAGTAAGCTATCATCCATTAAAACTAAAGTTGAATGGATAAATTTTAAGATTTGTCAAAAAGTCAAGTAATATTTCTTAGCATTCATTAACAGTTATAAAGCACTAAAACTTGAAGCTCTGTTAAAAAGAGGATGTCTATACAGAACAGAACCATGAAATTTCTTATCTATAAGCAATACATTCAATAAAGGCGTTCTCTGAGTAGACAGGACTCGGCCCATGGAGAGTTTGCTTTAAATGTGCTGTTCTAGTGGTGTTACTACTTAAAGGGGCCATTTATAGAACACTGAATATAGGACAGGGGTTGTATGAGGACCTCCCCTGAAATCTCATTTAATCCTTGCACAGTAAGAACAGGAAACAGAACTAATTTTTCAAATGATAGCACAAGGCCCAATAGTATGAATTAACAACTGTAAGAAATGAAGGACCAGAAGTCAAAAAGGCCTGCCCACTCTACTTCCATCCTTAGCATCGAGAGAGTATTTCAGGCCTCTTATTCAAGATGTCCTCTGATGCCCCAAGAGAGAGATTAGGAAAACCTGAGGTCACCCCAAGAACAACCAAAGTTGTTGAGCATAGGCATATGTACCACTAAATGGCTGGACTCATGAGGTACCTCGATTCGGTATAAACTTACTGTTTGACATTCAGTATTTTTCCTCCAATTTGCTACTAAAACTGACAAAAATTTGTATGAAATATATCCCCAGTACTGGGTTGAAAGACATATTCTATCACTCTACCAGTTGAAAATACAGAACACCCAGCCATCAACCTCCACCCTTAGTAATATCTACAAGAAATGAGAACAGTCTAAAGCAAATGCCTGTTTCTTAGGAAAAATAAATTGAAGGTCTTCCTCCAGGGAGTGAATTTGGAGCCTATTTTAAACAAAGAATTAGAAGTGGCTGAGAAATGGATGGCTGTTGAGAATGAAAAACCAAACCAAACCTAGCAGATAGTAAAACATAAGCCGGTCTACACATCTGACTGAAAGAGGTGGCTTTCACGGGGGTGTTGGCATGCTAAAAACAATCTGAGGTACTCTCCTTAAACACATCCATCCCCAAAGTTCATGCTTCAGCAGGTCTGGGGTGGGGTATTTCTAACAAGTTCCCAGGGGAAGCTGATGCTGCTAGCCCAGACCCCATGCAGGTTGTTTCAGAGATCAAAGGAAACAGGGAGCAGCTTGCTCATTGCAGTGCATTGAGGGATTCAAAGAAGGGATGCAGTCGATGCCCTATTTTCCAACCTGCGAAACTACTAGCAGGCAAGAGACAGGTTCTGGGCAGAACAGGAAGAAAGCACAATGTCCATGAAACAAGACAGACACGACACGGTGTGGCCTGCAATAGTCAAGGGAAGCACTGAGCTAAGGGGACAGACATAAACTGAAGGGAAGGGTAAGAAAGCACTGGAAGAGGAGTCATATAAAACTAACAATCACATGTCGCTAAGTCATCTATGGATTTGGTCACAAAACAGGGGTTGGGGGGCAGGGGGATATCAAAAACTGTGAGGTAAAAAGGGCATGTCCATCATAGAAATAAAGAAGGAAGTTGGAAACGTTTGCTTTGTTGTTAAAAAGAAGAGGAAACAGCTCAGTTTTGTGTATAAGTTCCTAGTACCAAAAAGTAATTCCAGGAGTTGTAGTTAAGAGACATCCAAGCCTCAGGAAACAGCACAGGGGGACAGAGATATGGGATTGGAATTTGTCTCTTGAAGAGAGTTGAACTACATCAATTAACGTACTTCAACTAAAAAATACTTATTGAGGGAGCCATTTAATCCTAGCACTGACTAGGCAGACAAGAGGATCTGTATGATCCTGATCTACACAGGAGTTCCAGGCTAGCTAAACCTACACAGTAAGTCCCTGTCTCAAAAATATATATATATGAGGGTTGAGAGGGATGGGGACCATAGTTAAAAGCACTGGCTGCCCTTCTAGAAGACCCTGGTTCCATTCCCAGCATCCATAAGTTGACTTACAACCAACTGTGATTCCAGTTCCAAAGACTGAACACCCTCTTTGGGTCTCTGCAAAAACTGCACACATGTGGTGCACAAACATATATAGGGAAAAACACTCATACACATTGAAAAAGACAAAAGAAAGTTATGTATGAGAATGACATAGAGATGAGGGTTCAGCTTCCTAAACATGCTTTGAGTTCCTGGGTTCAGTCCCCAACACCTCAAAGAAAGAAGATTATTAAGTAAATGACTAGCACAGATCAGGCATGGTAGTCTAAACCTGTTATCTCTGGATTTGGGAGGTGAAGACAGGACAATACATACTCATGACAGCCTGGGTTACACAGTGAGCCTGGGTTTTTTATGTTATACTTCATTTAAAAAGCAGCAATGCTGTCTAAGCTGAACTCACTAGAGCTGTCTCTAACACATGACTTGTGTATAGATATATGTATAGGTATAGGAAGGAGTAGAGGGGCAGGCACACAGGCCTAGTATTTAAGAGATTAAATACGTAAGCTTAGGTTATAATCATCAAAAGCTAACTAAATATGGCATTCTTCAAAATCCTCCAGTTTGCCAATATTGAAACACTAATTTATTATTCATTGCCACGCTAGCATCGCTCTCTCACCTCTTACCAAGTTCCTCGCATAAGCCATCTGGATGGAAGTCACTCTTGGCCCATCTGTGTTCTCAAATTCACAAATCCTAAACATCTTTTCCTTGCTACACAGGAACATATATTTCTACCACTCTCTTTAAAGCAAATATATATATATATATATATATATATATATATATATATATATATATATGGTATATGAAGCCTGTGTTTTTAAAAAGCATTATTATGCCTTGTTAAAAATATTGGACAGTGCAAAGTCAGTCATCAATGGGAGGAGAGGCCCTTGGCCCTGTGAAAGTTCTGTGCCCCAGTGTAGAGGAATGCCAGGACCAATAAGTGGGAGAGGGTAGAATGGCGAGCAGGGGGAGGGAGGAGGCAACAGGGGTTTGTTCTTGTTTTTTGGGTTTTTTTGGGGGGAGGGGAAATTGGGAAAGGAGAAATCATATGACACGTAAATAAAGAAAATATCTAATAAAAAAAAAAAAAGAAAGAAATTCTGGACAGTAATTTGGCCTACTAACTAATGGTCTTGCAAGCAGAAAAGAACTTCCAACACACTATCAGATGACTCAGGGAGATCCGCTCATCACATCTATGTTCTCAAAAGCACAGACATTAGACATTCCTTAAAGGCAAGCATTTTAAACAGAAACAAAATAACCAAGATTATTTCAGGTGCCAAAGCCACTTCCCAGGCCAGCAGAGCCTTGGGAACTGGACAGCCCTCCCCTAGCGTGAGGCCCTGCTCAATCATCTGCTGCTGAATTTCCTTAGACAAGATGCTTAATTTGGCTAAGACTAGGCTCCCTCATCAGTAATCTAAGGCTTGAAAAGTAACTACTTCAATTGACAAAAAGATAGACACATTGATTAAAAAGAAACAGTCCAAAAATAGAACCACACAGATATTGATCTTTCACAAAGGTGCGGAGTCAGTTGAAAGCCAAAGGGGATAGTCTTTTCACCAGATATTTTTGAAGCAACTGGCCATCTGTATACCAAAATATAAGCCTCAATCTCTTCCTGACGAGGATATAAAAATTAACTCGATGGTTTAACAGAATCAAAAACAAAATGAGGTAATGTGCCCAATGCAGTCCAAGGATGACCAGTGTCTCAGGACAGCTATGAATGGCATCCAACACAAACTCAGAAACTTACTTAAAACCCTGAGGGTTTTGTTTTGTTTTGAAAAGTTTCTTTGTGTATGTAACTGAACAATACAGTTTTCAAGCATGAGCTTTATTGATGACAACACTGAGTTACTATATCAAGACAGCTAAACACACCTGAACACTCCAAGAAAAAAACAGGAAAAATCTTCATGGTTGGGCTAGGCAAGATATTCTAAGTTACCTCACAGAAAGTGCAATCCATAAACCACAAAGTGAAAAACTGGGCTTCATAAAGCTAAAAGCTTTTTCTCACCAAAAGATAGCACTAGTAGAAGAATGAAAAGACAAGCCACAGACTGAGCAAATACAAATTATATATCTGACAAAGGCTTATGCCCACCATTTTCAGTATCTGACAGTAAGAAAACAACCTTTTTTTTTTTAAATGGGCCAAACCTTTGAATAGGCACTTCACCACGATACTCATATAGCAAATAGGCACATTAGATGTTCATCACCAAACCAGAGGTAAATGCAGCTTAAACCCATAAAGATATCTCAATACATCTATTAGAATGCCCAAGATTAAACAGCCATGCCCAACAATATTCAATGCTTATGAAGATGTAAGGAGACCAGGATTCCATTCCAAAATGGAATGTAAAATGGTACAACGCCCTAGAGAACAATCTGGTGGGTTTTTTAAAAATTAAATATGTATTTACTGTACTTACATATGACTCAGCAACCTACTCCTAGGTATTTGGGTAGGGGAGGGGAGAACTTACACCCATATAAACTTGCACATCAACGTTTACAGCTACGTTATCTGAAATGCCAAAAGCTGGAAACAACACCAGTCTCCCTCGGTCCATGCCATGGTGGATCCACAACAGAATTCTACTCATGCATAAAAATAACCATGAGAAATTTTAGACATAAGACTTTAAGTGAATCAAGCCAGATTCAAAAGACAACATCTACATCCAGTATCAGTCTATTTCTGTAGCATTTCAGAAAAATTAGGATGGTAAGAATGCAGAAGAGCAGTGGCTACCACAGGGGAAGGCTGTGAGGGAGGTCTGCCTCCAGGGATAGCAAGAAGAGATCTAGTAATGAAGAACTGTAGTGCTAACTGTACCTTCATGTTGCCATGAGATAGCTACCTAAATCTACTCCCAAAACTCACAGAATTTCACCTCCGCCCAAAAGTTAAGCTTTGTTTGGGACAATTTGAAAATAAATTCTTCAAAATAGCAACTGGACAAAAACTTCCCGACCAAGTTTATTCTCCTGGAATAGCTGTGCAGACAGTAACCTGCCCTCACTTAGCACTCAATAGAGTTGTTATCCAATGTGCACCCGTCCCCCACTCTAACACACATGCTGCCTGCAGAGCTTCGACTCCGTGGTAAGAACACACTCCAGGAGGACTGTACAAAGTTTGACAGACTGACCAGAAAGTAAGAGGCTACAACAGCCACAACCAGGAAGAGAGAGCCCTCCACTGAAAGGATAGAGAAACTTTTCAAGGGCCTACCTAGTATTGCATTACTCTCAAATAAAAGCTACCAGAAGTCTGCTGAACTTCGTCACTGCTGAGCTCCCCTTCCAGTGTCTGTCGCTAGCAATTTCTCAGGAATTCTACAGAGCTTCACTTCAGACAGCAGCTATTATGCTTCCTAGGAGCAAGACAGACTTATCTGATTGACCTTTCTGGAGGCATGAGCCCATGTGTTAGCCATGCCAACCCGAACCATTACTCCCAAAGATCCAAAGATGTCAGCTAGCATGTGGCAAATGTGTGCTAAGAATCCACCATGACAGGAAAGATTTCCATCCCCAAGACAAACAAAAAGTTTATCTTCCCCCCGCTCCTGTTATGGGTGGTTTTGCACCTTGTGCATATTTTCCACAGGGGTCAAAGGTGACTAACTACATGACCGCAGGTAGAAGAATAGCAGACAGAAATTGGGTATTGGCATTTGGGGGGGGGGCTCTCTGTGGGGCTCTCTCTTTAACACAAACTTGAGGGCACAGACTATTAATGTGAATGAAACAAGCCAGTGAACAAGTTTCAGCAGGTTCAGCTCCATAACAACCAGAAGTGCACCTACCACAATGTTCTAAGGAAACATGCCTTTATACCGTAGACACTAGCCATTAGCAACACGCGCACAGGTCTCCTGCAAGTATGACATGTTTTTCATGTTGTCTGTCTTCTGTGCTGTTCCTTTAACTTTGCTATTCCAATTCATTAAACTAAAAGAATAATAATTTGAATTAATGAGGCATTACTGTGGCCTCGGTCTTTAATACGCAATTCACATTCAAATCAAATCAATACTTTTATCAAGAACTAATTATGTCCTGGTTGCAGAGCTGGCTTCCACAGTAAATTCAAGACATTTTTACTAGCTGTACTATCAAGAGTCTTAAAAATATAACTTATGTGTGATTATATGAATCCAAAAACAAAAGTTAAAATTCATAGACATATTTAAGAACAAACCAACACTAATTTATGAAAGCTAAAAAAAAAAAAATGGCCAAGGCGAAATATTCAAGATAATTTCCATGGTGTTTGTAAATGAACTTGGCTAATTAGTGACTTACTTGCTTTTGTTTTTTGGGTTTTTTTTCTTACAGGTTTCCCATACCTTATGCCTATATCACAATGGGTATACATTCTCTATATCAGTGGCTGGCTGAGGGAGGGAGAAAGGAGCCTGCAGGGATAGCTGAAGAAAGTAACCCAGAGCTGAACCTTCAGTAGTGCTAAGCCATACTGGAAGACTGCAAATTTAACCTGTGCCTGTCCCTACTCTGGCAGACTATTTGACACTGTTGCAAGAGAGCCTGCTAAAGGCTTCCTACTTCAAAACTGTCCAAAAAGAAAGATGGCTTTCAAGGACTCCACATGTCTCACAATGAGGTGCTTTAAGTCCCTGAAGCCTACCAAGCCAAGGAACAAGCCATGGGGAATCTCAAGTTAATGACATGCTCACCTCTGCAGAAAACAAGAAAACTCTCAAATTAATACAGAATCGAAGACTTTTTGGTAGTTTTAATTTTAACAATCTGTCATCCTTCATAGCCATGATTTTTAAATGCTGCATCCTGAACTAATGTGACTAGTTCCCAATGAGTATTTTTTTAGTAAACTGGAATAGAAATGGATAGGGCAGAACAGAGTGGGGTGGCCAGCACAGGACACGGAAGGCAGGACAGAAGAGATGATGGCCAATAAAAGAAAATGGACTGATTTAAGTGACAGGAAAGGGGAAGAAAATATGAGAACACACTGAAGAAAAAAAAAACCAAGGTGCAATGAGCACATAAAAGATAAATACATCATATAAATTTATTATGCCTAGCTTTGTATTGTGATGTCAAGAAAACATAAAATCCACTGTTTTGAATTTTATATAGGGTATAGTAGACCCCTACTGAATGAAACCTCCTTTAAGAGCGTTTACCACCAACAGATAATTCTAAGAAAAAGAATTACCTACTCAATTTAGTAGACAGAATAGAAGGAGAGAAAATGTGTAAAGGTAAAGCCATTGTCTAAATGTGTATTGCTCCTGCAGATATATAAAACATACCCAGGGTGTGTCAACACTGGGTGTCAACACTGTCACATCAGGCTGCAGCTCTGTCCTAACCCAGACCTTCACAACAGTGAAGAGGAAAGCTCAGAGTAAGGGTCTAAAATCACTGTTTCTGCTCTACCTCTTGTGCTAACAAACCAAACTTAGACACTGAAAATGGCAATAATCACCAGCCATGCACACTTTCTCCCTGATCCTGTCTGTGTCAATGACTGCTCTGCAAGGAGAAACTGGCTGCAGCAGAGAGATCTTGTGCCTCCAGCCTGCTGCTTCTCCTCCAGCCTGCTCTGCTTACAGCTCGCACCTAGACACACAGACATAAAAAAAGAAAATCTAGACATTCAGTCCAAGAGTCAGGATCTAGAAAAATCCCATCCAGATGGAATCCGGAGCCACAAGTTCCCTTCCTGGATCCTAGATATATAGTCTTAAAATAAAGCTAGTAGTCAGTCAATAATGCTTTAAACCTAAAGCAAGCTACATCAAGGAATACTGGGTAGCAACTAAGCAATGTCAATAAAAGCAGGTTAGTCAGCAAAGAAAAAAAAAAAACTAAAGAAAAAGATATGCTTAGAAAACCAATGGCAAGGAAAGAAAAAAACAGCAGATCACCAAGGACTTGAAAATCAGCATAATGGAGCTAGAGAGATAATTCAGCAGGTAAGGCACTTTGCTACCAAGACTGTACCACATGTTACAAGAAAGAACTGAATCCCTAAGTTGTCCTCTGGCCTCCACACACACCCATCTATATACACCCAAGACATATAAACACATGTAATTTTAAAAAGTCAGTACAGTGGCTCAAGAGAGGTAAATAGAAACACATCTTCAACCTTCTGGGCATGCAGACAGAAGCAGTATGGAAAGGGGTGCTCCAAGCCTCCAGGCATCACCTAGTCAGCTGGATTTTAGCCTACTTAAGCAGCAGGCTCTTTGTATCTTTCCTTTCTCTCTAATTGCCATATTCATTAACCCCCTCTAACCCATATTCACTGCAGAAATTCAACTACATGCAAATGTAACTTCTTTGAACAGAAGTCCTCCAGAATCCTGTTCTCCAGAGATAATCAATGCTAAGAAACTCTTTTAACATCTCCTGATATTAAAAGAATATTCCAATTAAATAGCCATTTTAGATTAATTGCAATAACACACACCATCTATATCTACAATATCCTCTGTAACAGGTTCTTTTTTTTCCATTTTCTAACGTGTGTACATGGTATGTGCCTGTATGTATGCATGGCTTTGTATATGGGAATGCATGGACATCTATACATATGGATACATGTGAAAACCCAAGGATGATGTCTGGATCCTCTCTTATTTCTCATTTTTTGAGGCAGAGTACCTCAATTTAACCCCAAGCTCTCACCAATGTGGCTGGTCTTACAAAGTTGGCTTGCTCTAGGGATCCCTGTCACCACCTTCCAAAGCTGGAATCACAGGTGGAATCCAGCATTTTCATGGAGATCTGAACTCAGGCTCTCACGTTGGAGCAGCAAGCACTTAGCAGAACATTTCTTTAACCAGCTGTCTTAGTCAGGGTTTCTATTCCTGACTAACAAACATCATGACCAAGAAGCAAATTGGGGAGGAAAGGGTTTATTTAGCTTACTTCCACACTGCTGTTGATCACCAGAGGAAGTCAGGACTGGAACTCAAGCAGGTCAGAAAGCAGGAGCTGACGCAGAGGCCATGGAGAGATGTTCCTTACTGGCTTGCTTCCCCTGGCTTGCTCAGCCTGCTCTCTTATAGAACCCAAGACTTCCAGCCCAGGGATGGCACCACCCACAAGGGGCCCTACCCCCTTGATCACTAATTGAGAAAATGGCCCACAGCTGGGTCTCATGGAGGCACTTCCCCAACTGAAGCTCCCTTCTGTGTGATAAGTCCAGCCTGTGTCAAGTTGACACACAAAACCAGCAGTACACCAGCCTTCCCCTGATGGGCAGTGGATTATTTCCAATTTTTATTACTAAGAACAACAGTTTCTAGGTTTATATCTGTGCACTTGTAACACTATTACTGTAGGCTGTTGCATCGATCGAAGAACAAACTAAACTTTTTTAATCATTCATTTCAGTTTAATTCATACTACTATAAATCTTCAAGAAGATGGCAATTGCACTAATTGCTTAATTATTTTGATTTTCAGCTTTAACACTTTTTTGATAACGTATGCTACTCAAAAGTAATTGCGTAGAAATTAAGTCAAAAGGTATCAGCTAATGTATTTCTGAGTACTTATTAGAAAGTGTCCTTTGCCTGAATACTACATTTAAAAAAAAAAAAATCATGTTTGAAGAAATTTCATGTTATCAGAAAAATATTCAAATACAGACATGTACAAGAGAAATATGTTTCAAGAAATGTGATATTCAGGTGTGGTGGTCTGAATGAGAAATGCCCCCCAGAGTGGCGATGCTATTTAGGGAGGCTGAGGCATCCTAACCTCACTGGAGGAAGTATGTCACTGGGGTGGGAGTGGAGGGGGTGGAGAAGGGGGTGGAGAGGTGGGGGAGGGGGTGGAGGGGTGGGCTTTGATACTAAAAGCCGGGTACTACTTTCACTTTGAAGATGGGAGGTCTCAGTTTCCTGCTCCTGCTGCCATCCTGCTTGCTACCACATTTCTCTTTAAGGACAGACTTTATCTCCCTAGTCTGTAACCCCAAATAAACTCTTTCTTTGGTAAATTATCTTGATCATGGTGTTTTATCACAGCAACAGAACCAGTAACCAATACATTAGCTAATTTTTTCCTTCTATTTCATAGCTAAAATGTATAACAACCTATATGTTAGGGTCTATTAGACATCCAAATTATATAGTTTATGAGTGTGTGTGTGTGCATGTGTGTGTGTGTGTGTGTGTGTGTAATACAACCTTATGCTTCCTAGGGCTGTGATGAAGAAAACTAGGAGACTAAATCAAGTCAAAGAGAAATTGTTCCGAATGTTTCAAATAAATAATATAGCCTAAAATAACAATAAAAGGTGTATTACACTAAGCATGTAAGCCTGAAACATTTGTTTATTCAAATTTGATGACCTGTACATAGTCGTATGTGCTTAGCCATGTCTCTAGGCAACAGGAATTTCTGGTTTCCACTGCCACTGTAATCTTATAGGACCACCATCAGATATGCAGGTCATCACTGACCAAAATGTAGTTCCATGCTTCATGGCTGTGCTCTTCAGGCCTACTTTAGACCTGGATTTTCTTCTTAATCTCAAATAGAGTCACCTTAATCACAGATTCTTGATTGTGTTTCAAAAAAAAAAGAAAAAAGGAGGACACACACACATACAGCTTTAGAACTCTACTCAAAAATAACCTACAAAACTGTCATTCCCTCCGCGAATGAGTGCATACAAAATTTAAATACAAAAAGTCATGACATTCAGAGTTTGAGATCCAGTAAATCACTCCGGACACATTTCATGGCAAACAAAATACTTGCTGAGAAATAGAGTTACCAGGGCAACCATAACTGACCTTTTATGTTTTATTTATCAATCATATTGCTGCATTATTCTCATTCTTAGAGACAAAGGAGAAAATGTATTATAAACAATGATAATTAATTGAGGGTCCCCTGCTCCACTAAATCATTCCTGAAAAAAAAAGCTCTATTTATCCAGCAGACATGCTATTATTTGTTTCTTAGTTCTTGTCTAGGCTAAGGGCATGGCAGGCAGAGCCCAGAAAGTTCACAGGTTGCCCATATCAAACTTGATCCCAGGTAGTAGGAGTGTATCTCTGTGTGGCATTTCTCAACAGACAAAGGGACTGATGAGGGAATACTCTATGCTTACATCATCATGACCCCTGCTGCATACTAGATGCTCTTGAAAGAGAAGCAATTGAAAAACAGAATAAATGAAAGTCAGAATTAATAAACTGTAAATAAATCGACATCACTTTGAAATTAAGCAGTTTATAACAAGAGAAGCTTCAAACACTTCAGTATGTAATCTGGTTTATTTTAAATCTCAATAATATTCTTATCAAATCAAATGTCATTTCCCTCTTGGGAAAAATATAGGTTTAGTTATTTTTAGAATACTAGAGTATAGTTATTCCTGCTTGAACCTGGCCCCCAAAAAAATTAAATTAAAAAAAAAACTGGAAAAGAAAGAAAACAGTGTAGACATCATTGAATCCAAAATACAAGTTAAAGAGAATTTATAGTAAGAAGATGTCATAATTTGTATCAATGAGACAGCAAGGAGAGGGACAGAGAGAACTCAGCTACAAGGCACAGTTGAATCTTTGCCCTGGTTTGAAGTTTTTGATAAACGACTCATTTTTCTGAGAAAGTTGTTCATCCACAAACAGAGAAGGTTGGCCCTGGTGATCTCCCAAGTCTCTCTGCTCTACCTGTCCTGTTGCACTGGCTGTCATCAGGAGAACTCGGAAAGTGCACCCCTCGGCTCACGGACGTTAGAAAGTGGAGCCTAGGAAGTAAGTCACTGGGGAAGGAGCCTATTAGGGTTTTATAACCAACACCCATCTTCCAGTTCTCTCTTCTTGAGTGGCACAGACAGGAACAAGCATCCTTACACCCCTGTCATCATAGCTGAGGGCTGTTCCTGCTAGCCATCACCATGCCTTCCCAACCATGACAAACTGAACTTGGAACCATGAACCAAAACAATGCTTTTCTCTGTGACAGCACTACTTGTCAGGTCTCTGGTCACAGTCAAAAGAAAATAACTAATGTGGGACTGGAGAGATGAGTTAGTGGTTAAGAGCATATGTTGTTCTTGCACAGGATCCAGGTTCGGTTCCCAGAACCTACATGGTGCCTCACAACTGTTTGTAACTTAGTTCTAAGGAATCCAATGCCCTCACCTGTCCTCCACAGATGCAAGGCAACTAAATGGCACGTACATACGTACATTCAGGCAAATACTCAAACACAGAACAATTGTTAAGTTAAAAAGAAAGAAAAGAGTTAATACAACTCCTTTCTTCTAAAGAAGAGAAGGTTCAATATCAGCCTACTGTCAACGTACTAACCTGGCAACAGGGGACTGACTGGTCCTCTGCACAGGCATGGACGGCCAGTAACCAAAAAGACTGGAGACACTACAGCAAAAAGTTTCCAACCTCAGCTGGGTGTCCCTGCAATCTTCTGAGTTCCCTCCAAGGGTAGCTCAGCTGAACCCCACACTCAGTCACGTCTCCCATGGGACACCTGCCTGGCCTCTCACAACTGTTAAACTACTTCTGGTCACTAATCTCCCTATTCAGTCTCTATCTCTCGCTCCCATACAGATATCTCATGGAATAAATACCCCCAAACAGACCCATGACTATCGAGTTTGTCGTTCATGATTTGACAGCTATGTGCCCTTGTATGGGTCTCTCAGCAGCCTCATTCTGTTGTTCTCTAACCACATGGCTCTCCAGGCTCTTAATCTAGCAATTTAAAAACAACTAAGTACACATACCTTCCAGAATCCCCGTGCCTTTTATGTCTCCAAGATTTTCCACATATCCCCTCTCAACCTAGAAAAACTCCAATCTATACTATCCTATCTAAGTCTTTTTGAAAATCTTCCCTGACTAAACCTCCATCCTCAGGTAGACAACCCTGCCTGTCCTGTGTATACCTCCACTGCACTCTTCAGCCTTGTGCTTCTGAGCACACAGGTCATTAGTACCCAAGAGTCCAAAGTGTGAGTCTCTGGATGGAACAGATTCCATACAATTAATTTTGCACAGCTAGTACTCAACATAACATATAGCACACAGTAAATCACACACACACACATGTACACACAGCATACACACACACCACTCAAAGCAAATTAGAAAAGGACAAAATTAAGTGTCATGTTTGCTTTAAATCTTAGATAAACAGCACACCCTGGAGCTGCTCTAAGTTCACTGGGTTGAGCTGCAAGTCCCTTAGTGAGTGGGAACAGAGGTGGAAGACCCTGGTCCAATGAAATCCTCTAAGATGCTTAATTCCATCTGGGAAATAGAAGCTATCCACTGGATCCCACAGAATCCCCTGAACAATTGGCTGGGAGTCTGTGAGCTATATGCCAGGGGGGGTAAATGAGAGGGTGGTCCTGCGGTTGGGAATTCACTCCTCTCTTAACATTCATAGTTTGAACATAATAAAACAAGCAGTCCTTCAGGCAAATTGTGTTTTTCAAAGGAATTTTCCCTTTTTAGGTTAAGATTTGAAAGTTTGCTCAAATGTCCTTCGGCTCTTTTTGGGTCTCTCAGTTATTAGGTTCCAAATCCCTGTCATTGGGCAAGCGGTGAACATGCAATAATTATTTCCCACTTCTCTCTCTCCCTCTCTATCATCTTTAAATCCATGATATCTCAATCCAACTGATGTCAGTAAATCCAGACTGTCCCAACTTTTCTCTAAAACTCTTAAAACTATTTGAATGAGGTGTTGAGCAGCTGTCAGTTATGGATTTGAAAATAAAAAAAAGAGCCTGAAAATTGTACGTTCAGTATAAAAAGATTAGGTGAGGCAATTCAGAATGTTTAAGAACTTTAAATCAAGTTAAAAGCAGTTACTACGGCCAGACCTCATGAAGCTCCGCTTAAGAGTCGCATTAACCTGGCAGTCAAAACTATTTAAAATGAATAATGTTTCTTTCACGTTTCACTCACTTTCAGCACCATAAAAATAAAAAAAAAATAAAAAAAAGGAGGAAAGGAAAGGGGGAAACCCACAATGTGAATTGACGCATGGTCACACAGTCACGTAATGGTGACTTTCCAAGCTGAGCTTCCTAAGGACACAGCTGATGATGCTATGAATCCATGAACTTGATGACCTACACCCCTCTTCAGGCTAAAAAGGATAATTTTTCAAATGAAGAAAGGACAATGAAGATATTCCAGAGGCTTTTTCAATCTAAAAACCAAGAGAATGAGAAAAATTCAGTTTCATCTGCCCACAGTGGCTGAACCCAACCTTCAATGAGACTTACTAAATTTGAAGTGACCGCTGTACAGCCTAGCCTTTACCAAACCCGATTCATCAGCTTTTTGTTGGTGGTTTATTTTTTCCTTGG
>NW_022196906.1:41463941-41553048 GCF_008632895.1 Mastomys coucha | reverse complement strand
AAATAAGCCCGTTTTCAGTACTTTACGGTTAGAGGACCCTAGCGGTGGCTCACTACACAGTACAGACAGGGGATATGTCCACAGAATATATCACAGAATGCTCCATAGAACAGAGCTAGAAAGGCATGGCCAGAAAAAGCAGTCGAGAGCCTGCAGGTTCCAGAGTTCTGCTGCTGAAAGAAGCCACTTTTAGACCAGACACACCCTAAAGGAAATCAGATTTAGTTGTATTATTTAACTGTGTGTATGTGGGAGCAAAGTGCCCTCAGAGACCAGCAGTGACTGATCTGGAACCGGTCTGATCTTCTGCCCTCCAGACCTATCCTCTGGAACCAGAGTTGCAGGATGTTGTGAGCCTCTTTGAAGTGGATGCTGGGAACCGAACTTGGGTCTTCAGTAAGAACAGTAAGTGCTCTGAACTGCTAGGCTATGTCTCCAGCCCTGCTGATATGTATAAGAAAAATCAGGAAATTCAGTCTGCAAGTTGGCATGTTGCTACATCTCTCTACTCACCTGTAGATTAAACTGCTCCAAAGTGCCAATTCAATACCTGTACTACAGAACTGCTATGAAGTGGTTCTCATCACTAAGTTTATATTTAAAATGGCTGGCCAACATAATGGTCCTGGGAGTCAGTATCATTCACAGAAACTGATGTCTTTCCTCACCAGCCGGATTAGTTCTCTTACGAATGGATTACATCTCAGGAGAATTAGCTATTTTAAAGCAGTATTACCTCATGTGTTTACCTCCTCCTAGTGTGACTGTGTGCTTTGCCAGCAATGAAGTGTGCACCAGAAACTGAACAGTTGCCAACACCATGTTTTTGGCCTTTCAGAACCATGAGTCAAAATAAATCTCTTTTCTTTATAAATTACCCAGCCTTGGGTACTGTTGCGGCAACAAAGCACACTGAGATGGCAGCCATCTTTCCCACTTCTGCACGAGCTGAAAACCAGAGATGCAGACACTAATCTACCTACAGAATGGGAGCTGCTGCTAATGACAGAACCCCCTGGCACGGTGAAAGGCACTTCCCAAGCTACCCTAGGATGTGTTCTGTTCTCTAGCTGTGGCTGTTTAAGCTGCGAGTTTCTACAAAGTTTCCAGCCACCCTCTCTCGTGTTATTCCTGCCAAAGCTGTCATTCATCACACAAAATGCAGTTGTGAGCTTCACAATTCGTTCTTTACTCAACACCACAACCTAAAGAATCTTACTTCACTTCAGTGGTCCAGACAGGCTGTCCATAGTTCTTATTTGCTGTTGTCCACTTGTTTGTTTGTTTTGTCTGGCTTTGCCATACCCGAACTGTACACTAAGACACTCAGGTCTCATTCCATTCCTCTATACAACCTTCTCCTGTGTTACTTTACATTCCAGACAGCAAACACACCTCTCTCTAGTGAAGCCTTCACTTCACTGGCACTAACCTGCATAACTCCCAGCACCTTCCATCCAGTGAGCTTGCCCACCTCCCCCAAGTCCTCCCTTCAGCAACAAGTCCTTTCTGGTGTCCAAACCTCCTCCTTCTTGCCCTCAACACAGCGACCTCCTTCAGGCTCGTTCACACACTCCTGCCTTGTCTATAACATCTAACATTACTTTATCCACATTGGAATATTTAGTAAGTTTGTTTGCAGAGTTTTTCATGTCCACATCTTCAACTCTACTCTCAAATTCTCTCCAACTCAAGAACCTTATTTTCAACCTGATTTCTAAACATTTCTCCTGTGGTTGGTAACAGCTTAGCAAATGTGATGGGTTCAAGTCAAGCTTACTAACCTCAACATCTCACATTGTTATATCTTAACTGGAACGGACACTTTTCTAGTCACTCAAATTCAGAACCACAGTCCACCTTCATTTCTGCTCTTTATTTTTCCTCGATTCCTACTTTCCACTCAGGCACTGAATCCAGTTAGTTCTGCCTCCCGTCTCTGAACATTGCCCTACTTCAAGCCTTCATTAGGATTAAAACTATTATCCCCCAACCTAGTACTCAGTTTCTAATCAATTCTCTGGGTTTCTAATCACTCTCAGATCCACATCCTAAACGAAACTTGTTTTTACTTCACTATTTAAAAAGCTTTCATTAGCTCCAAATGGCTTCCTAAGTTTAATCTAAACTCAGACTCCAAGGTTTTCCACGCCCTACCTTATCTTTTGCTAATCCCATTTCTCACTAGCCATTTTCACTTTTCCACCCATAAGCCTTTATTTAGTCACATGGGCTTCCTCAAGCATCTTACTCTTGAAAAGTATTTCCTGCACTTTCAGAACTTCATTTCAATGCAAAGCCTTTGAGACCCTCCTACTCCCAAATAGTTCCCTCCTGATGGGAAGTCCCACATGCCAAGTGATGGAAAAGTTCAACTCCTTCTCCAGTTCTCTGCTGCAGCCACAGCAACATCTCGTGGGAGCCCAAAACAAATAGGAAGAGAGAAAATGCCAAACAGATACACACTCCACACCACTGCCTATAGGGGATAGCCTAGACATCATGATTGCCCAGTACACAGCTTCGCTCTCTCTGGTCTTCTGTTTTCAATGTGAAGGCATCATTTTGTTTAAACCACTGGTATGAAACTTTAAAATAAAATAAAACAAGACAAACAAGTAAAAAAATCAAAGCACACTTTCTCCAGGAAGTACCTGACATATACAGAAATGGAGGGCTTCTCATTTGGAGATCAAATTACTTTGTACCAGATAAATGTTGAAAAAGGAATTTTACTTTAATCGCTTATTCCACTATGAGGACATTACATACTAAGACCCCTTCCCACCTCTCCTCTCATGCTTCTTTACTTCATGAGATGGTCAGGCCAAAATCTTGAAGATGATGACCCATTTTTAAAATGCCTAAAACTTTGGAAAAATCTTCTATTAAAATATATCTCTGTATGCTCTCATCTTATGAAGGGAGGATAGAGAGATATAAACCACAGGTAAATTAATATGAAATGTGAGACCATTTTTTGGCAAAAAATAGGTGAAGAAAAAGTCTGTTACTACCTTACTCTAAACTTCAAAGTTTTTTGATTGATTCACGCTCCTGCATGAATGGATGAGGGCACTTGAGGAATAACAATCCTGAGTGAAAAGAAAACCGAACCGACAGGTTATTTAAGGAATCATCAACTTGTTTTCATGCAAATGACCAGAATAATGAAATAAGCAATCCTGCAGGCAGGATCTAGATGCAATTGTTTTAAATTAGGATACTTGAAGCATTCACCACCTAATTCCAGAAGAAACCAAAACTGATTAACTCATCTTTTCTTCTTGGATAATACCAGCCATATACCATGCATTAATACACTGGCCAAATTTGTATTACAAAGGTGTCATTTTTCTTGGATATTGCCATCAAATCGTTATTAACTTGACAGTAGGTCATATTGATAAGGATATGTCTTTGAAGAATTATGGTAAGAAAAAGAAGGTTTAATGCCTTCAACTTAAAAGATTTCTCAAAAGGGCAATCCTGAAAAACCATCTACGGAGGAGAACCTGGCACGTGGTAGAGAACTAAAGGGAAGGTGTCATTCCACTCTAAGCCTCAGCTCATTGTGTAATCCACTCACAGTGCCCGAGCAACACGAGCTGTAACCTATGGAGCTACAGGAGAGGCATCCGTAAAAAATACTACGATCCCCATCACTCAAAGTACTTAAAGCACAGATCCAGACTAGGTTGGATGCAAGCCTCAGGCCCGGCCCGGGAAGAGGAGTCTGGATGGATGGCTGTAACTATGAAGACAGTGCTGGAGAAAGAAGCCATAAAAAACAAATCCTCCCCATCCCCAGCCTGCTGGGGGGAGGTAGAGCTAGAGAGTGCATCACTTCTGACAGTGAGAAAGAGGGCTGGCCACCCTCTCCTCTCCAACACCCTCACAAGGTCACAGTACATCAATGTTACAAATATACTTACAAAATATTACAGCAATAAACTCCAGTTAGTGTGGTTCCACCTCTACACTCAAGGCAAAGACCAAACTCCAAATGTCCCCTGAATTACAAGGTAACATCAAGAGCACTCTGCTCTCTTCCTGTGCACAGACAGACTCCCCCGTCTTCCATGGCGACTGAAAGGAAATCTCTCTGTTTAAACTGAGACCAGTTGTAGGCAATTAACTTTATAAGCTTCATTTTGTCTCAGTCTTAATTCCCACCAACGATGTAGTCACAGAGTGGAAAAGGCTCCAGAAATACGTGCTGCCTTGCCCATGTTTTTAAGCACAGCAACAACCCATTTCTCATGTGTGATCCGATTACTGTGATCTATTTTTTGATTCTGCAGCCACTGACTCCACATACATCTTTATTACCGCACAGGGAAAATTGTTACCCTGAGGTTTAAATTTCCCTATGCTCGCCTCCTCTTTCGAGAATATATCTCAGTTTTAAGACAAGATTCTTCTGAAAGCTGACAGGAGGAGGAGGAGATGACCTCTGAGATAAGTTTCTTGGTTTTGCCATTACAACCTAGCAATGACTCAAAGTCCAGCTATCCCGGGACTGTGGAGTGACTAAATAAATGGGAATAGAGTCTCTTATCTGGGCTGGTAGTCTAAATCTCTCCAGGGACTGCCCAGCAAGTACAAACAAACACCAGAAGCTGGTCCTTCAAGCTTCGGAATGGTCAGGCATTCCTCAGTTCTTCATCCAGGAGGAGAGACAAATCAAACGTTCGAGAATTACAACCCTAAAAGCTGTGAGAGGACAACCTCTGCGTTAAATCCACAAAAAGTAAGTAAGCCTGCTACAAATCTTCTATTCCAACTAGGAGAATTCAGGAGTGAAAAAGGATAGGACACACACACCTACTGAAAATTCAATTGTGTAATAGGAAACTGGCGAATAAAAGCACACTTCGGACTGGTTCACTTTCAAGTTGGTCTTCTACACCGAACTAATGTCCCCTGTTTGTGTGCATAATGAAAGGATTTAGAAAAGTTGTAACAGGCACCTAACACCCAATTCATTTATACTGACCATGTGTTACGAACAGGCCTGTGTGTCCAGTGTTATTAAGGGTATCATTGCAAATAAATCATCCTGCTATTCAAGACACATAGACACGCCCATCCAATACACATGGATACATGCCAACACAAGAAAAAGTAAAATGCCAACTATCATGAAGAATCAAAGAAATTTCAGTAAAAGTTGCAAGAATAATATTATAATCTGCCTGGGAAGTTACGGAAGACCTGCAAAAGAAAAACAACAGACTTAAGCCATTCTGTATGCCATTTAAATTTGCTAACCCTGAGGCAGGAAAAGGAATGAGACATTTCTCTCCATAGAAAGAAGCCCGAGAAAAACAAAACATACAGCAAATACATCCAGGAGGCTAGACTCCAGGAAGGATGTTTGATGGGAAGGAACAAACCAAGTCAGGAAAAGTAACGTACAAAGTAAAGTAATCCTCAAGCAAAGTTCAAAGGAGCGCCACAAAATACAACCTAACCAAGCCGAGTGGTCACGGAAGTTTCCTTCGAGCACCAGTGCTGAGCTGAAGTCTCAGGTCACAAGAGTCAGCCAGAGATTGATGATGTATACCAAGCAAGAGAGGTCTTGGAGCAATAGGAATGTCTTTATTTCTGTGGTCCATGTATGGGGAGCTGGGAGGAGGTGAGAGAAGAAGATAGACAGGACGTGATAAAAGACACTGCAGGCCTCCTGGAATGAGCAAGCCTTGCCTTAAAAGTACCAAGAACACATTTAAGGGTCTTAACCCTACCAGACCGAGTTCCCACCACAGCAGGAATGACGTGAATATCTATATGCTATGTACCCAGTATAAAGGAACAGATAATGCTTTGTCACATTTTGCTCAGGAGGCCAATCAGGGGCTCAGGTCTGGTAGGATTAAGCTAGAAAGTGACGATCCACCTAGAAACGGTATTAAAGATGCATTGCAGGGGAGGGGGCTACAAGTAAATGGACCAATTAAGGCACCACCGTTACACCAACTTAAATCTACTTTCTTTGGCTACAAAATGAAGCTGAGAAGGACTTATAAACCATTAGAGGGAAGAAGATGGTGAAGGAGACAGCGGTACTCTGAAGCCACACCCAGTCAAACTCCTGGGTGGATGATAGCAAGATTCTTCACAGGGACATCAAGGGTAGTAGAAGGGGTAAGGGGGAGGTTTGGCTGTAGACATTACAGTTTGATAACCATATAATTATATGTTTAAAATGATAGAGCTGGAAGATTGATCTAGTTTGTATCCTAGTTCTGGTATGTGCTCTTTGTGTTTCTTCTCTCTCCTCCTGCTCTCAGTTCCTACCTGTAAAAGAAATCAGCAGAAGTAAGTACTTTCAGCGTAACAGTGAGAACAAGTGAGCTCACAAGCAGACAGCAACTCAGTCTTGCTGTTCTCGCCTCGAGTCCCTGCAATGGAGATGTCCAACAAGCAGGCTTCTTTCCTTTTTTCTTTAAAATATGGTCTGAGATTTAAATACAAAGGGTACCTTGGTTATGCATTGCACACTTTAGAGTAGGTTATACTATGTTTTTGTTTGTTTGCTTGTTTGTTTGTTTGTTTAAGTAGATTTGGTTGCTTGTGTAATCCCAGGAAACAGAGGCAGAAGGATCATCTCCAGTTCAAGGCCAGTCTGGGATAAACAGTAAGTTCCAGGCTACAATTTCAAGACCTTCCTTAAAAATAATAATAATCATAACAACAACAATAATAAAAAGAAGGAAGGGCTGGAGCTTGTGCTGTAGTTATCCAACTTATTAAAGGAGAAGCATTTCTTAAATGATTGTCAAAAGCTAAGTAAAATGCAGTCAAATGTCAGAGGCTATAAACCCAAATATTCCAGCTGGGCAGTGGTGGCGCACGCCTTTAATCCCAGCACTTGGGAGACAGAGGTAGGTGGATTTCTGAGTTCGAGGCCAACCTGGTCTACAGAGTGAGTTCCAGGATAGCCAGGGCTATACAGAGAAACCCTGTCTCGAAAAACCAAAAAAAAAAAAAAAAAAAAAAAAAAAAAAAAAAGACTGCATATTCCAGAAACTGGTAAATATCAGACACACATTACATCAGTTTTGAAAGGCAGTCCTTGTTGAAAGAAATTGGAAAATTAAAAATATATACAGAATTCTACCCAAGAAAACTATTAGCTTTCTTGCTTTCTAAAACAAAGCTGAATGACAGAAGATCATTTAAATAAATGGGAAGTAGCCAGGGTGGGTCAAATAAAGAGAATACAGAGATGTACTAACACAATTTTAAAAAGAGTAATAGTACCCTTTCTTTAAAACAAAATGGGAAGCACAATAGGAATGAAATTGAAAGGTTAGTTTATTTTTAAAGAAGCCGAAAAAGTATGGGATTTTTTTCTTAGCCATGTGGCTGATTTAAGTACCCAAAAAATAAATCTACAAAATCAACACACCCCCTCTCTCTCACACACACATACAAGGGGCGGAAGGGAGGGAAGGAGGGAGGGAAGAAGGGAGAACATGTAGGCTCAAACTTGTTAACACCATATATTTCGTGTACACAATTAGGATTGGTTTGGTTTGTTATTTTGGGGGGTGGGGAGGTGCGGGTGAGGGAAGTGTGTAACCCTGGCTGTCCTGGAACTCACTTCGTAGAGCAGGCTGGCTCTACAAACTCAGAGACTCACCTGCCTCTGCCTCTCATGTGCTGGGATCAAAGACACACTGTACCACCACTGCCAGAACAAGTAAGATCTTTTTAATGATAAAAAGAGCAGGGAGGGAGGGGAGAATCTGAGATTTACTTGGTAAGATCATGGTCCACAGTGGTCTTGGTGAAGTAATTTCAAAAATCCTTCCATATTAGTTATAAGATATGGATGGAGCTGGGACCCAGGGTTCGCACCTGGGACAGAGGAGGTAAGGAAGGAATGGGAGATGGAGAAAGACAACTTGGATGCCAGGCTAGAGCAGAAGGCATCCATGTCGCATGTCATGACTGAGCTGAACAAACGTTAGACATACAGGCCAGGTAACAGGGTGTATGCGCTGTGGAGGGTGTACAGAGGAGGTTGCAAAAGTCCTACCTCTGCCCAAGGACAACATAAATCTAATGAGCGCAACAACTCTCTTCTATCTACTGAGCATTCCTCCACAAAAAGGAAACAGAACTCATTAGAGAAATAACTAGATCCAGTTCCAGGGGAGAATTCATTTAAGGTTAGCCTAGAGCTGATGACATAGTGAGAAAGTACTTGGAAGAATGGGCAACAAGATACCTCAGTGAGTAAAGGTCCCTATAACCTGAGTTCAATCCCAAGATCCTCCGGAAGAAGGAGAGAACCAATTCCTCCAAGTTGCCCTATGACCAATACATACACGCTAGAGCATGCACATGGACACACAGGCACATGTGTACTCATATACACAAGATAAATAAATGTTAACAAAGAATTTTAACTAGCAAGGCTACATCGAAGTAAGACAGCAGAGTTCAAAGATGCTCTCAACACAGCAATACCTCCCTCCACCTAATATTAGAATCCCAGAATTAAAAAATGGCAAGTCTGTAAGCACAGGTATGATATTTGACACAATTAGTGCTGTTGCCCTGTTAACTCAAGAAGTGCTGTAAGAGAAAAGGATCAGCATTCTCAAAATTATTCTACAGACTTCTTTATTAATTACAAAGGGGCAACAATGAAGAAAC
Source organism: Mastomys coucha (assembly GCF_008632895.1). NCBI lineage: Eukaryota > Metazoa > Chordata > Mammalia > Rodentia > Muridae > Mastomys > Mastomys coucha. The sequence goes on along the minus strand of NW_022196906.1, from coordinate 41,544,375 downwards.
TTGTGATCTAGCTAAACAAAGTGATTAATTTGGTATGTTTACCCAGGATCTAGGGAAAACCTGATAAGGAGCTACAAGATGACAACATCAATTCAGCTATCCTAGTATTCTCATCAAAAATGCCTAATCTGAGTCAAACCTGGAGGAAAGGTGCAACTATAGAACATGCTAGAAAATGGCATATCTAGACTCAAAATGTCAGGGCTGTGAAAGGCACCTCTTTTTTGAAAAAATCTTTTCAATGGGATGGGAGGAGCATCCCAGTGATAGAGTACTAGTCCACTGTGCAGGAAGCTCTGGTTGATACCTAGAACCACAAAAATAATAATAATAATAATAATAATAATAATAATAATAATAATAGTAACAATAGTAATAATAACAACAACAGGAAAGAAAGGGTGGACAATAGGGAAGTGGTTTTACACTGAAAGATCCCAGAGACATGAAAACTAAATCCAGTGTGTGTTTGCTGGTGACATCAAGATCTCTACTGGGCAGGATAAAGCAAGGCTAACAGGCCGATGGAAAGACTATGACCTAGATAATAGATAATAGTAGATGCACAGTATCGTTCCTGAGACTGCACATGAAAATAACCTTATTCTCAGGAATTTCATGACGAATATTCAAGAGACTTATGTCATACTCGTTATTCATTTTCCTGGGGTTCAGAAAAAGAAAAACTGGGAATATATGTTTACCTATTATTTAGGGAGATGGCAATAATACAAATGGTCAAAATGTTAACAGTTGAGAGCTCTGAAGTAGAAATAAATATGCATCGTCATTGTGCTCTGATTTTAAGTTTCCTGAGATTTTGAAATTTAAAATAAATAAATAAATAAAAAATAAAACAAAACACCTGGTGGAAGAAAAAAGCAAATATCAAAATATATATATAACTACCTTCTTGCTTCTTGAAAGACAGAAATATGCCCAACAGTCTCTGGCATAAAATAGATACTCAAATGAATGATCATTTTCATAAATCAAATGTTTGTTCTTCTCTACCAGCTGCCTTATGGGCTAGCAATACCATGTCTTTATTCAATATAGCAAATACAGTATAAGAGGTTGATTGAAATAATAAAGTCTGTGTTTAAAGGCCTGATAATTAGATTATGATCTCGCTGTTCCTCTGATGTTGCATGATTCCACTCACTTGATGCCTTCACTTCTCCTCAAAGCAGTCTGAGAACATCTTGAATTAATCCTTTCAACATACTTTTTCAATACTGCCTAACATGTAAGGGATTTACAAATGATTATGTATTAGGAGACATCACCCACCGCCACTAGGTAGATATTTTAATAAAGAGATGGATAGACATGGATACTTCCAGTGTTAACATCCCTCTGTGTGTGGTCTGCTTCGACTGCTGACATTCTGTAAGGCAGGCTGCTTTGCTCTTTTTCATGCTCCTTTTGTGGAACCTGAAGCAAGGCTTCCACTTGCCAGTCTGGCCCATGGAATGGAGAGATCTGCTCCAGGAGCAAACAGTGCAATAGCAGCTAACACTCTTGTGATCGCTAACAAAGCTGGAGACAGGGGCCAGGGGGCTCTTAACAAGGATGCGCACTCACAAGATAGGCATAAGCAAAAGTGAAAGTGGGTGCCATTTAAGCTAATCTCTACTTGAACCTTTTAAGAGATAAAACCATTTGAGCAGTAATTTAGTTCTAAATTAACTTGGGTCTTTTTTTTCTCCCTATCGTTAAAGTTTTCATTGTTTAAATAAGGGTTTCTGCAAGAGAAATGAGGCGATGCTCCTGTTTTATTCAGAAGAATGGAGCTGATGATGTGCAAGGACTGGGCGGCTTGACTTAACTCAGGCAGATGCAGCAAAGAGCCAAATATACAAACACAGTCTGACCCTCAAGACTCCTCAAACATCGGAAGACAATGAAAAATCGCACCACTGTATTACCACAGTGCTAACCTTTGTGTACCAGCAAGAACTGTACCAGACAAGGAAAACCGAAGGCATGGAGGATGGCAGATGGCAATACCAGATCCTCCAAAAGGATCCCTCAGACAGCAAGTTCAACAGTGAGACCGAGAAACAAGAACTCCATGGTTTTGTTTATTGAGCCAGTGATAACTCATCCTCTATTATTATCTACCAAAAAAAAAGCGACTAGAGCTGCCACAACATTGGCAAGGCTGGCACAACTGTGTTGAGTTAAGCACCTCTACTCCCAAACCGACTAAGTTTGAACAGTAACCGACAGAGGCCAGGGCGCACTCTCCTGCCGTCTCTCAGGTGGGTTTTTTCTGATAACTACATGCACCAGATGTAAGCATCAAGATGCCATCTGCAAGGTGGCATTTCCCAGATCACCTTCACAGCGGCTGATCTCATCCCAAGCCAGTAGATCTACACAATGCCCTTTGATTTTTGTTTTTTCACCCTTGAGAAATGATGCTCCTTTGAAAACTTCACTTGGGGGCTCAAAGCATTACTTTGACAAACTGTAATTTAAGACACTTACCCCTTTTGTTCTTAGGCTAGAGCAAAGCATAATATTCAAACAGGTTCCACCCAAAAGCCACAATGTGTTTTTAATCTTCTGAAGCTTAAACATTCCATGAAAATTTATGACCGCAATACTGACAACTTTTGTCACAATCTCTAATTGGCATAAAGAAACCCAGCCACGCACACACCTGTAAAACAGAAAAAGAAAGGCCGGCAGGGAGGCCTTCCTTAAAGAAGTGCAGGCTGGTTAAAACGAAAGCCAAAAGGGAAAGGTATCTACTCTCAAAGGAGATGAGGAGAGACAGCCGTCCTTCACCTATGAGCCAAGACAGACAGTTAAAGGAAAAGCGGAGTCGTTTTATGCCATGGCGACCAGATGATGCTGCTGGGCAGAACCACTCTCTTCCTCGGGTTCACTGCAGAATCATCAGTCTTCCAGTCCCATCAGGATTGGGCTGAAAAGTAATAAGAAATGAAGGCAATTAGAGAGGAAACGAGAGAGCAACTGAGGAAGGACCCACCGAAAGACAAAGCAGCTCAAAGACTGAATTCAAAGCCAAGAAACAAGAATTTGAGATTAGGCTTCTGAAAGGGAAGCTCCATGACCCTGTCCTGAGAGGAATTCCAACTGCAGCAGACAAGACTCAATCTACCTGAGTAGCAGAGAGAGTATTCCGGGTGGGGAGTGGCTAGGCATCTTCTACTGGGAAAAAAACAGCACAGGGCGGGCACTAAGTTTCTAGAGCATCATGAAGGAAAAATAAATCGTGGCATATTTAATTTCACTGTAGGGGAAATGAGCTAGGTTAGGAAGGTACCTGCTGAGATGCCTGAAGCCCTAGGTTCGGTGCCAAGCACAGCTCAGCCTCCAGAGCCACATCAACAAGGTACCGTGGACGGATACCTGTAAACCTTGTGCTCTGCTGGTAAAAAACATCTCTGACTGCACAGCCAGTTCCTAACCAGAGTTGGAAACACGGGGCACCGTCTCAAACAATAATAGGAACAATGAACAAAGAAAAGGAGGAGGAAAGGGCTCCAAATTTAGGGACACAAGGACTAGAGTGATAGTGGTATTCTCAGTAACGAAGAAGACTTTAAGGAAAGCTGTTACCAGCGCACAACAAAGAACGGTCCATTTTGGAAAAGCCATCCCAGCCGTGTAACAACATGGTGCAGACAATGGGAGAGTGTGAGCATGTAAGCCCCCTTGTTTTCCACTGGCAGATTCTTCTCCACCTCTCCAGGAATGGCATAACTTAATTCTAACTTGGTGATGCTGGTCTCATGCTGGAGAGCTGAGGGAAAATTAGACCGTCTACCTTCCCAAAGAACTCTGCCAAGATTCAGACACTTACTTACTCTAGGCATTGACAGAAGTCCACACTCACTAGAACACCAACCTCAAACCCTGAGGAGCACTTTCACGTCAAGCTTACTTAACATTCTGAAATACCTACATCAAAATATTGGGTTAAAGAACTTGATTCCAGTGCAGCATCTACTAAGAGGTTCTTTTTAAATATCTACCACAGCTCTTCCTTAAGGTAGCCCCTTTGTTCAAGGTCCCTCGTAGTCATACACAGGCTCTTTTGGCATCCGCTTTTATCAACCTTTAACACCAAGTTTCTCTTATGCATAACCATCAAGGCTACGCACCATTTTGGCCGCATGAATACCTAGATCTCCCTTTTGTCTACCCCTAGTCCATGGACAACTGCCCCAAGGCTTTGGAGGACGAGCACTGGAAGACCTTCAAAGAAAGAAAGAAAGTGTTCATTAACCCTAACAGCAGCTGCTGCCTAGAGCCTGCAATTTAAATCTCTGAAAAAGAAACCGTGGCTTCTGAAATTCCAACAAGGAGGTATCACTTATGATTACAAACATTCCAGTGGGTTCCTTCCTTCATTGATGGCTTCCAGACAGACAAAAGGTTTTTATACCATTTTGGTGACATTCCCCAAGCCCTGGATATACAAACTCCTTCATACATTTTCTTGACCAATGGTCAAATCAGGAGACAGGTTTTCCCCTGGACAAGGCCACCGGGACCCCTTAACATCATCTCACATCATTTCTTGTTCAGCTGAGAACAACAGAAAGCTTCAGATTTGTATCCGCATTAAATGAAACCTTCAAGAAGGAGCTTTGTTAAAATCAAAATAAAGGAGATGAAGGGATGGGTCAGAGGTTAAGAGCACTTATTGCTCTTGCACATGACCTGGGTTCAGTTCCTAGCATCCATATAGCAACTCCCAACCATCACTAACACCAGTTCTAAGGTCCGTGACACCCGCTTCTGACTTCGGTAGGCACCAAGCACACCCTTGGTGCACGTAGCACACATGTAAGCAAAAATTCATATGCACAAAACAAATCTTTTTTTATGAAAATGAATCAAAAAGAAAGGGATGTACAGAGGGAAGGAGGGAGAATGGGCAACCTCACATGTCACAAACCTTGGAAAAACCAACTTTTTTTCATGGGGGAAAAAAAACCAAAATTTCAGAAATGAACAATAAGGTTGTCCAACATTTCCAGCTGAAATATTGAATATCATTTTTAAATGAATGGGGGCAAATATTGAGAATAAAGTTAGTAACCTTTTCTCTCGCCTCTTCCCCCTTAGCCCCAACCCACAAGAATAACACCAGAGTACTCACGGTGAACAGCATGGGTGCCTCATGCCACAGAAGGGACTTTCATCACTCCAGTTACAGACTGAAACCAACACTTAGCCAGTTAGGAATGGAAAAAAGACATTTTTTTTCCTATTAAGCAATATATGTACAAAATGCAATGTCATTTATACCATGGAGGACTAGAGGGCACACACACATGCACACACATCTTTATGGAGTATCTGATAGCCATCAAACTAAAATAAGCTTTCCATACAAAAGTCTGTGGATAGAGGGTAATCATTATGGGAACAACTGGAAATGGCCAATTTCACCAAGGGTGCAGACCACAGTGGAGATTAGCCACAATTACTGCATATATTTATACAACCATATCTACACAACAATAAACTCATCTTATCCGATCCAAACAAAACCTTGCTCAAAATAAACTACACCGCAGGAGGGGTCTCCTCAGCACAGGCAGGCATCCACTCTGCTTCTCCAGTTCCTGCCTGGGCATTCCCCACTGAGATAACCCGTCATTCCGTTCCTCAGAAAGGCAAGAGGAGCAGGCAAGACTCTGTATATCCAGTTGAGAATCTGTATAATTCAGATAATGATACTGTAATTATAAGCGAGGAAATTCATTCTGAAGTAACTGTGGAAAAATTATAGGATGCCCAAGATTTATTTAAAATAATCCAGGAGGAATAGAAAGCACAGAGGGGAGATGATGAAGGAAGGCTGGGTAACTGTTGAAACTGGACGATCTGCGCGTAGAGCTAATAAGACGTTCTTTCTGCTTTTGTGAATATTTGAGATTATCCACAACCAAGTTGGGGGAAAGGGAGAGAAAATAAGGCCAATATAAAAGACATCCTGGAAAAAAAATGTTTCCCTTTAAGAAAAAGAAAATGTTCCCTTTCGCTTTTTCTCTACAAATGACAAAGGAGAACCTGCAAAGGAAACCAAGGGAGGGTCTTATTCCAGACTTAAGAAAAGACAAATGAGATCTTACAACCAAAACATGAGCTTCCTGAAGCTTAGCTTTCGCCTATGTGACTTACACTACAGCAACACAGCCCTGCCGTTTCCCATATGAAGGCACTTTGGATGACATCCGCGCAGTGGCTGCCAGATAAAGTCCAGAGGTTGCAGAATCATTTGTCAACACCAAAGGCAAAGGTAGCAAGAGCTGGTCCTTTCTTCCCAGAGGTCACTCCTTCTGATCCATGGGTTTATTACCTAGAGCAAACAATTAATCTCGATGCCTTCAGAATACAAAAGAGTTTGAGCCAAGTATCCTCCCATGATCCGTATGATACTGGGCATCCCTGCCAGGAGGAAGGACAGAAGGTCCACTGGCTGGACATCAAGGGACCTGTCTCCATCCAAGATCTACAGCTAACTCAGCTTCTGTTCAGTCGGGCTTCAGTAGCCTCACCTGAAGACAATGGAAGTGCCTAAAAAAGATCGTGGTTATCTTTTCTTTTCAAAAGTTCTATAATCATAAAAATCTATAATATTTTTTAAAGCATGTTGGTAGTCCAATGTTATATTTTCTAGTGCTTTAATTTGAATATGTAAACTTCTATATAACATGTACGTTCAAATGTAAATGTACACAGGTTCACATTTGTGTCAGTACGCACACACTCTGATACTATTAGGTGCTTACACGGGGCTAATTGCTTCCATCTCGAAGCGGCAAATTTTCAGTTCTGCAACAGATGTCGCTGTGTGATTTCTCCTTTCTGTGCTGAATTTTCTGTTAAAAATGCCCAGCATAATGGTCAGTAGCATTCTTCCAAAGAAAGATATACAGCATTTTAATCCTTTGGATTTCTTTCTTTTAAATTTTCTTCCTATGTGGCCAATTTCTATTCAAACTACAGTATCAATTAGTTTGGCCCCTTCTAAGAAATACTCTCACATAAAAATGGTCCTTTTGTTAAATGCTCACATTCGCACACAGGCACACACACACTCAAAAATTTAAAAATGCAATACAAACTCTATATGGCTAGCTTTAAAATGTCACAAAAACAGACCCAATAAGAGTGAGTCTCATAGCACTGATTTTCATAGTAGTACTATCAATTTTAAAGAAAAAAAAATCACTTAACAATAGAGGCTGAAGAATTGCAATAATACTATTAATTTCTTATGTATAAATCTGAAATGTACCAGGTGTGGGATAAAGTTTAAAAATAAAATCCTAGAGCACCATTAACGATGCTGGAATAATAAATAAAAATCTGGATTTTCATTTTTAAAATGCCCTTAAAGATAAACAGTTAGGCTAATTGCAAGATATCTTTACCTACTATACTGACATTCATTATTTTGACACATATCCTAGAAAAATGACATCTCTTTCCCTTTACCCAGTGCACTGTCCAATGTTGATCAGTCTCAACAGGTAGCCACCTGGCAGTGTCTTCCGATGACAGCCAACAATGGCAGCAAAGATTTCAAAAATCTCCTTTGAAACCTGAGAGCCTGTTCTGTTCTGGGGTTTTGGAGGGAGTGGAGAGACAGAGAAGCAGGTAGTGAGTAAGGACCAACTCCGGTAAGAATAGGAAGTCAGGAAGTAAGAGAGGAAGCCAGAGTGCCCTGCCTGTTATCATCTTCCCTGCCTGATACCCCTTTACCAGGAAAGCCACTGGGGAAAACTGGATAAAGCATGTACAACATCCATATGAATAAAGCTCTTTGTTCCAGAGAACTGCCTGCTCTTTTATTCCCCCCTTTTTCGTATTTGTTCATTTCAAAAGATTGCTCAATGGGTCTCTTGTTCCTCCAAAATGTCCCGGGCAAATAATGCAAGCTTGTCTCGTCACACAAGTCACTAAATGAAGCCTTGTGCGTCTCCAGTGACACACTGTAAATATAAAGTGGCATTAATGAGGGATATTTTATCGAAGCTATCATGGGCAAGTGCAAGTCCCTACTGTGACTATTCAATTTGATGCAGGAACAGCAACAATAGCAGGGCGTCACTTTTGCAAAGTCCCTGTCCCCAGTTTGCAAGCCCCAGTCGGCTACAGCAAGCCAGGACTAACTGCTACCTTCACAAATCCCCCACCCATCAGCCATCTTCTCTAATCCTAAAAAGAGTAAGAGCGGGTTGGTCTACCACAGGTTCCTTTAGGATCCCAAACGGTAGCATGCCTGCACTTTAAACATGACAGGAGTGATTAACAATGTGCAGGCAATCCTATTTTGGATGCATTTCATACAGGTCTGTTTCATCCAAACACCACAGGAAAGATGGGAGTGGATTTTCTCTGGGATGGGGGTGAGGGCTGGAGGACAGGGAGAATGGCTTCAGTTACAGAGGCAAACAGAACCAGGAACCCAATACACAATAGCGGGACATGGCTCTCTCAGCAAGGATGAGAATGAAACAAACGGAATGAAGTTAGAAGGTAGCACCAACAGGTTTCTTTAAACCCAGGGAATGAGAAGCAAGAGGCCCCTGTGAAAGCTTTAACTTAACATGTGAGGAAAAGCAGTCCTAAGGTGGCCACCTGAAATTGATTCCTGCGGTATGGAATCGAGGGCTTTGCTAAGACTGTCTCTCAAACTGCACACATACATACATACATACATGCATACATACATACACTCACATAAACATACACACACACACACACACACACAGCACTCACATTAAAGTCATCTCATCCCCTTCGCTACAAATCAAACCCAATTACTTTCTAATTTGAACACAATCTGATAAGCGGCGAACAAACAGGGATGTACACAAGAGCAAGAAGCTGCTTCCATGGTAACTGGCAACAGAATTTTCCTGTAGCTTTGACATGCACGGTTGAGTTCCAGACCGTTCCCTTCTAAGTCAGCACACATCCCTCGCCGGGAAGGCAACTTCTCATCGAGAAATAGTACAAATATAGTAGTGTTGTTACTACCCAGAGCCTTCAATGAGCAGGCTTGACAAGGGAGGCACAATGTAATCCTACTCTGTTGGTTTAGTGGCATTGCATGGCTCCCATTTTTAGTCGAAAAGCAATATCCCGGGCCAGCGCTTCCCTCCCCCACCCTTGGTTCTGCAGCCAATACAAGTCTATTGTTGCCTCTGTAATGCGCCAGTTACCCAGCCTTTACTCACGCTCACGTTTAACTGACACTGGCGCTTTTTACAATGCAGCACGAGGGATCTCTTTCGGGAACACTCTATCGAACCCTTCCAGTCAGTGGCATCATCAGAAATTAAGTTGTAACCACACCGGCTTCGGTTAAACCTAATTATCTTGTAACTCATAAATTAAGAATTCACAGAAGAAAAACATATAAACATCCGGAGACAGAACGTAGCACGGAAGACAAAATTCTCAAGCTGGAATGGAAGGTGCTGCCAGGATCCCACCCTTAGAACCTCAATTCGTTCTTCAAGCCGAGTTCCTCCGCAAGCCTATTTTATAATGGGGGTGGGGGGTGTCAAATCAACCAACCTGGCATCCCCTAAAATCAGAAGCTACTAGCATTCCCAAGCATCCCCCTCTCCAACAGCGTGTCTCCTGCGGTGTTTACATAACTATGTGTCCTCTAGCGTGTAAACAAAAGACACAACCCAAGCAGAAAGGCGCCCCCGGAACCGCAGGCAGGCTGGCCCAGCTCTGCATCCTCCCAGGCAGGGGGCTCCGCAGGTGGGGGATGAGCTCGCGGCATCCTCTACCACTTGTTGCTCGCAGGTCCTGCAGCTCGGAGCTGCGAGGGGGTTTGCAGGCACAGAGCCCTAGCGCATCCCCTCGCGCAGAAGCCCGCTCGCCACCGCCCGGTGCAGCTCGGTCCCGCCGGTCGCCAGGAGGCAGCGGCAGGCTGTACGGCAGCACGGGGACGCCGTGCGGCGGGCAAGAGCGGCGAGGTGGCGGGAAGGCGGGCGCAGCGCGGCCGGCCTCTCCGGTGGGGAAGAGCTCCGGCTCCCTTTTGTTAGTGAATGCAAACACTGCCCTCTTCTTTCGCGACCGCGCCAACGCGCCCAGCGCCGGGGCAGGCACACGCGGGGCTCCTGCCAAGCGCTCGGCGTCTTCAGGGGAAGGCGCGGCGCTCGCCGAGCCGCCGCCACCCGGGCAGATTCTCAAGACGGCCGGCCACGCGGGGAGCGCCCCGAGGCCCGCAGGGCACACGCCGGGCCGCAGAGGCCGCGAACGCCCCCGCCACCACCTGCGGGCCGCTTGCCCGAAGGACGTGCAGCCGGGAAATCCCGGATCCCCACTCTCGGCAGAGGCCTCGGCGGCGCGGACAAGCTGCGGGCTCCAGGAGCCCCTCCTGCAGCGGCGGCGGCGAGCGGCCGCCCCCGAGCCGGGAACTTTCCCTGCCTGGATTCCAGCCAAGCCGACCCGCAGCCTAGCGGAGAGGGTCGGGGGGCAGCATTCGGCTGGAGGGAAACACGAGAGGCGTGCAGCTCTCGGGCGAGGGATCAGCCTGCAGAGCGCGGGCAAGCCGCGGAGAGGACACGACGGTGGGGATGTCCTGGGGACCCGCGAAGGAGAAAGCTTCGGGGAACGGAGAATCGATCGGGGGGGCCGAGCTGGAACGGAGGGGGCGAAAGCTTAGCCTGGGGACACGGGAGGACCTGCAAGTTCCAGGGACGAGAGCGAGTTTCCGAGGGTCCGGAAGGTTCGGGGCGCCTCCGAGGGCTCCCCTTCCCCCCCACGCGCTAGCCCCCGGCCCCCGAGCCCACTCCTCTCAGCACCCCGCGCTACGCCAGGAAGAAGAGGTGTGGGTGCAGCCATCCCTGAGGGCGCCCATCCGCAGCCGGCGGGCAGGAGAGAAGGGGTGCCGACCCCTCGGCCCCTTCCATCGCAGCCCCGACTTTCCTTACCACGCTCCCGCCGCTTTGGATTTAGGAAGTGGGGGAAGGTTGTCATGGAAACGTCCCCCCTTCCATAGCTACGGCTCCTGGGGGTGCCCGGGGGGGTTTTCGGGACCAATCCGCGGGTGCCCACAACCTACCTGTGGGGATCAGTGCCGCGGCCGAAAGGAGCAACAGCAGGAGCCGGAGCCGGAGCCCTGGAGGCGCCGCCGCCGCCGCCACAGCCGCTGCCGCCGCACACTGGGATCCGCTCGGCAGCACAGCACTCGCCATGTCGGGCACCTGCCTCAGACTGGCGGCGGTGGCTGCCTCCCGAGCCCGAGCGGACAGCTAATGAGATGCTAATGAGATGCGCTGGAGGCGGAGTCAGGAGCGACCAATCGTGGCACCGCGAGCCCAACCCGGCTCTCAGAGGGCTAGCCCCCCTCCCCCACCCCGCCCCCTGGCGCTAGCGTTCGGCCGCGCGCCCGCGCCACCTAGGGGCGGGGCCGAGGGGAGGGGCCTATGCAAATATGTTTACGTTAAAATTCGGCCTCGCTTCCCTGAAGGAGGAGAGGCTGTACTGCCCCGCGCTCGGCGTGGTGGGTTGCGGAGAGGGTTGCAGCTTCAGGAGGCGGGTCTCTAGCTGTCGTGAACCTTTACTAGGAATCTTGACGCCACTCGCCGCGGCGGACTCCTGCTCCGAGAGTCTGACCGCGAGGCTCCTGGGCTCGGGCACTGCGTGTGTATCGGCCTGTGGAAGTCACACGTTACAGAATTTCCTTTCCCTCACCTTGCACGAAGGAATAAGATCTTTGGGAAACCGGGGAGTGGAGAGTGCGAATGCAGGTCCCCGGATTGACAAAACAATCTGAGGGAAGTGCATGCGTGCTTTGCACGTCCGGCGGAGCAGGAGAGCCCGCTCAACAACCTAGCGGCAGACTAGGGGATAGTTGGAAGACTGAAACTGTGGAATCGGGGTTCTGGGATTTTCAAGTGGATGTTTGGCTGTAGATTCTGGGGAAAGGTAAATCAAGGTGGGTATGCTCAGGCTTCCCAGCTTGTTGGAAGTGTCCTTCCCATGTTTAACAGATTATAGCATATAGGTAATATGATATGTTTAAGGTTACACGCACAGAAAAAAAAAAACAAAAATCTACCGGCCAGGTTTGTGGGGAAGGGAATGTAGGGAACCGAGTGCGGCAATGATAGAGTCAGTCGAGTTCCTCCTCCAGGGCTCGAATCAATTCCCTTCTCTCCTAGTCTTCCAGTTCTTTCTAAGGCATCTAAGAGACCAACAGGTGCTCGCTTTAGTTGTGTCTCGGAGAGGTTCTCCCGCTGATGGGGCTTGTATGCATCTCTGGACACACTTTCTCCCTCCCCGAAATTATCTTTGCTTTCTTTTCAACCAGGCAGCCGGCTCTCTTTTTTGTCTGCCTTTTAATTACTTATTTTCTTTCCCTCTAGAAGACCGTGTGCGCTCTGACCCTCTGTTGCTCAAGCATCAAATTGAAGGACGAGCCGTATTAAGTGTAAAGGTTTATAATAATTTAAGTATTCATAGAATGCAGAACAATAAGATGTAGGAAATACAATTTGCATAATAAATATCAATATCACAACAGCTAAAACAAACCCTGACAAATTATATGTGGCTAAATGACCAAGAGATTACTGAATGTAAATTGCCGAATCTGAACTATAGTCTAGAAGAGCTGTACCAAGCCCTCTGTCCTCATGTTGCAAATAAATTTAAAAAAATAAATATCAAAAAGGACGTTAAGATCCACCAACCCATCAAATGAGTTACACATTAAAGCAGCCTCATATTATCCATTATGCATAAACTAATTTTCGAAACTGCCCTGTCTCCACATCCCTGGATCTTCTGCTCTGTAATTACAGGCCCCAATGCACGAACTGCAGGCAGTCCACCAGAAGTAGAGAAAGCTCCAGTAGGCAAATCACAGTATATGAGGCAGAAAACCAACACCATGTGACCGCCAGGATAATGCCCAGTCTGCAAAAGCCAGAAGTGAAGGTACCTAGATTAGACCTGATACAAAGCAGATTTCTATCAAAATCAGAATGAAAAATTCAGAGGCTGTCTATTCTGACAACAGAACATACTGCAGAGTCAGGTCCTGTATGCCAGCCACAGGAGCACAGAGCCAGGCACTAGAGAATATTCCCTATTCTTTATAGTACTGCTACTCTTGTGACCTTCAGTCTTTATCAAGAAATTCTTGTGCATAATCTTCTTTAATCTCTGAAACTACCTTCCAAGTAGATACTATTTATTTTTTCATTTTTTATACAGCATGTTTAGAAAAATCAAACACCAGCCTTAAAAAAAAAATCACAATTTCCAAATTGCAGACGGAGAGACAGAGACCTCACAACTAACCACTATGCTGCACTGTGCCTCAATAAATATGTGTTAAGTGAGGGAATAAATTTCACATCATGATGCATGAATAATAAGTAAAGGAGAGCTATATTTTTAACATAAGGTGAAAATATGCCAGCAACCCAGAAACATTTTTTGAAAATAACAGGATTGCAGCAGACTCCTAAGGAAAAGCATTCCTCATGAGGCTGAGGCTCCAAGAGAATCTAGCCAGGGCTGAGTCCTCCCACTCTCAGACGCAGTATGGGGACATTGGAAGATGTGGAGTGTTTTCATCTCCCTTCACTCTCTTGGCACATCAAATGAACACCTACTCAAATATCCAGTTGGCAAAGAACAACATGGGACATTTCTATAGGAAATGCCAATGCTGTGTGGCTTACCTCACTGGAAGAATGCAAACGCCTTTAAAGATTTCCTCAGAAATGCCACCTACCATGGAGAGTTTGAGGAAGTTGGCACATCCAGTTTTACCAGGCATGGAAACTGAGGACTGGTAGATAGCCCCTTCCACACCAGGATCTTCCTGGGAACCAGAGGTGAGACTCCTGGACAAAGCAAGCTGTTGTTCCTCTATCCCCTAGCCACACTTCCCTTCCACCCCCTCCCCCCAGCTCTTTCACACCAAAGATGTCGCCAAGCATTTTAACATATGGAACATGCGAGGAGCGCATCAAATTCCCACAGCCGCTAAGTACAAGTTATGACTAGCCTGGCTTTCTCATAGTAAAGCGCGTCATTTTCTGCTCCGCGGACTAGAACTCATCGCCAGGAACAACTTCCAGCATTTTTCCCTTGCTACATGGATTGAACCAATTTTAAAAACCAGATGGTGTTTTTGCCATTTATAACTGATAATCAATTGTTTTGTGAATTTAATTTTTTTCAAGAAAGAACTGAACTACTTATCAGAATTACAATCTGGGCACAACTTGTGTTAGAGCGAAGTTGCCAGAAGCACCAAAGTCCTAGGTCCTAGTCTCTCTCTCTCTCTCTCTCTCTCTCTCTCTCTCTCTCTCTCTCTTAATGAGAAACCAGAGAGGAGAGAGATAATATTGTTTGCCGTCACCAAAACAGTTCAGAAATGTGGATAAACATATATAAAAAATAAGTATTAAAGGAGACTCATGTTTGTGGAAATATATCAGAGATAATTAATGGCAACTAGTAACATCTTACCTCTTAAAATGCTAATTATTTTAATACCCATGTATAAGAGCAACTCAGACAAATTATTAAGAGAAGGAAAACAGTAGTTGGAATCAGCATTTGCCCAGCTACTGGATTGTTTAAATATTCATAGAAAAGTATTTTAATCCCTGTTACAGACTGTGATCCCTAACACGCACTCATACATGCACGCACATGTGAGCACACACGCACACACACACTTCCTACAATGAAACTCAAAGCCCCAGCACAATACTATTTGTTGGTGGGCCCTTTGAGAGGTAATTAAGTTTAGTTTAGATCATAAGGATGTGTCCATGATGCTGTTAAAACATTCTAGGAAGAAAGAGACAATAGAGTACTATGAGCAAACACCAAGGGGATGTGGCACACTCCCGGAGACAGGTTGGCTTGGCAAATCAAGAAGAGGATGCTCACCAGAGTAGAGCAATGCTGGCACCATGATTTAGACTTGAAAACTCTAGTACCACAGTACCAGTGGTGCTCAACCTATGGGTTGTGACCCCCTTGCAGGAGTGGAGGTGGCCCTTTCACATGAGTCACCTAAGACCATTGGAAAACACAGATATTTATATTACAATTCATAACAGTACCAAAATTACAGTTAAGAAGTAGCAAGAAAAGTAATTTTACGGTTGGGGATCACCACAATATGAGGAACTGTATTGCAGGGTTGTAGCATTAGGAAGGATGAGAATGGAAGGAAAATAATGTTGCATTGTTTCAAGCTCTAGCTTCTTGAATCATGGTTTATGACCCTCTATGGAGTTATGTAGAGGTCATTTTCAAAACTGGCCACAGTGAGTTTTTTTAACATGCAACAATCAAAAATTAACTCAAATAGCCAGGCAGTGGTGGCACATGCCTTTAATCCCAGCACTTGGGAGGCAGAGGCAGGCAGATTTCTGATTTCCAGGCCAGCCTGGTCTACAGAGTGAGTTCCAGGACAGCCAGGGCTATCCACAGAAACTCTGTTTCAAAAAAAACAAAACAAAAAACAAACAAACAAAAAAACAACAACAACAACAACAAAAGTGACTCAAAATCCAAAGTGATGAATTTGAGATGTTTCTGACAAATCTTACTGTTGTTGCCCTGTGTGATGCCACCGTAACCTTGGCTCTGACACACAGCACACACACCTGTCAGCAAACCCTGCCAGGAACACCTGAGCTCAAGTTCAAAACCACCATAGGCCACAACTTGCAGGGCATTCCTTTTTTGCCCTTATAGAAGCATGATGGCTTAAGTATGAGTAACAAAGACCTTTTTAAATTTCCCTACAGTCATCCCTCAGCATGTCTCGAATAAGTACATCTTTGGATTATTCTGGGTTACCAGGTTTGTTTTTAAAAATTACTGTTTGGATTGATGACTTAAATTTTTATTATAAAAATCATTCAAATAATTTGGGATTAGGGACAGAATTTCTAATAATTTACAAAGTAGCCCTAGACAGGCTTCTGACATTTTATGCTACATTTCTTTACTAGCCAGCATTCGCTGTTTTGACAATTATTAGTTGACACTATCACTCAACTCAGGAAAGTATTGAATCCTGTGTCCTGCAGTATCAACTATTCAGCTAAGGTTCAAGTTTTTGAGTAAAGATGAATAAGCACACCCATCTCGTATGCGAGTATTCATCTGTAACAAACAGTAACACGATATGAAGACCAAAGAAGTACTTTTAAAGTTTCTATTTATGCTTTTTATCGGTAAACATTTCATTTATTTACATGTTTTGTATATTTCTATAGCTAGGGCTGCATAGAAATTTCCTGGGCAAATAGGAATCGCAAGCAGAAAGCATTTTAGAAGTCCTGGTCTGTGCCATGTAGCCTCTAGTATTTTGTTACAGCTGCTAGTATTTTGTCTTAGCTATCCAGGTACACTAGAACAATCTGGTGCCTTATCAAAGGTATATTAAAGTATCCTTAATGCCAGCTTCTTGCAGGAAAGTATTTGACAGATGAATGTAAGTTAGCAGTAAATTGGACGAGATAAGCCCTTGGCCCTACAGCTTCCACAGTCTTAGCTTAAGACTAAGCATTCAGCAGCTTGTTTCTGTGAGGATGTGTCTGTGAATCTTTATGAAGCCCAAAGCCACTTAAATCCATATTCCTAAATGAGTAATTTAATGCTTTACTCAAAAGTTTATTCTTCTAGAATCAGAGTTGACAATAATCTCTTGAATATCAAGAGTTAAACACAAGCTGGCAAGAAAAAAAGCTAGTAATAAAATGGGTTTCAGAAAACTACACATAAATTGGTGAAGGAACAGCCTCAGCTCCAACAGAAGGAAAATTTACCACTGCCACTCAAGACATAGTTTGTTCCACTCAACACTGGGGGAATACACCCAGGTTTCGGTGTCAGATCCAAATACACACCCAGCAAAGGAGGACCATTCAGAGTGTCTCTGTGTATAAGGTAATGAAAAGATATATCTAGTATCCAGTAACTCACAGCTCATCAAGAAAAACAGATGCACAACTATTAACATATACTTATTTTTATAATTTGGATACTCAGCTTTACCAAGACAGACAAGAAAGGCCTTCACATATTCAGAAACCAAGCATGAATGCCCGCCTATCAACAGAACATCCTAGTAAGATGTTCTCTTTTACTGAATCTCAAAAATTATGACCCCACACAATGGACTAAAACTGAAATCAGTTGGGATAAAAGGAAGACATGATTAGAGACAAGGGTCCCTTATAAGTTTCAAAAGCCTTAGAGAATACAAATATATATTTAGAAAATTACAAATAGAATAGCTGTCCCTGGGCATCTGCACTCACACACAAATAGAATAGCTAGAATATAGCTTAACAGAAAACAAGCATCGAGAGAAGAAACTGGAAACACACACACACATGCATGCGCGCGCACACACACAAACACACCTATCAAACAATGCCCTAGTTGATATGCTAAGGTGTTTTTAAAGTTTAAGTAATGGGAATTCACTCAACTAGTTAAACTGAATGGCCAGATTTGTATTCGAGAAAGATTACACTGGTGGAATGAGAGTTGAGCTGAGGTAAGTATTGATGACAATCCCTGAAGACAGGAACTCAGGAAATCCAGGTTTGTTTCGAAGTTTTCACTGCTTGGGTGACAGACACTGGGGAGAAGACGATAGTTTTATTTTTGGATATGATGGCTTTGAAATAGAAAACACTCAGCCAGGTAAGAAGACAGTGGAAATGACAGTCTAGAACTCAGAGCAGCCATTTTGGAGTGGAATCATGGGTAGAGACTGAAATCAAATAACTGGAGAGTGGAGTGGTGGAGAACTAGTGTCGATAAGGTATATTGGATGATATGCTGGCTAATCTTACATCAACTTGACACAAGCTAAAATTATCTGAAAGGAGGGAAGCTCAATTGAGATAAGGCCTCCCAAGCAGTAAGGCATTTGCTTAATTAATGATTGATGGAGGAGGGGTCAGCCCATTGTAGGTGGTGCCATCCCTGGGCTGGTAGTCCTGGGTTCTATAAAAAGTAGGTGGAGCAAGCCATGGGAGCAAGCCAGTAGCATTCTACCATGGCCTGTGTATCAGTTCCTGCCTCCAGGTACCTGTCCTGACTTCCTTCAGTGATGGACTATGCTCTGGAAGTGTACATCAAATAAACCCTTTCCTTCCCAACTTGCTTTTTGGTCATGTGTTTTGTCACAACAATAGAAATCCTAAGACAGAGGACTTTTTAAAAATAAGTCAAAAGAACTACTATTAAACATGGAAACATGGATTATTTCGAGGTGGGTAGACCCTGAGACTAAAGGACCGTAGGTTAGGAAAAGAATGAAAAGCAAAGAAGGCATCTAAAAAAGAGATAGACTATCCATGCTACTCACTACAACCAGGTCAAAGGTTATTGGATATTGGCATTAAAGAAAAGACCATTAGAGTGATGTCATGTGGCTAACCTAATATCCACATAAACAGTTTGATTAGAGTTTGATATAGCAAGAGCAGAGCAGGAAGATGTGACTTGCTAGAGCTTTTCTAATATGGAGAAAGAGTTTTAGAGTTTCCAATCTGACATTCAATCTCATTGGCACTGACAGACAGCCTTGGGTGGGATAGAGGGATTGTTGGAGCTGAGGTAACTCAGCTAATTATAACATATAGACCTTAGTTTTTATTTCCAAACTTGAAAAAAAATAGTTATGGTGCTGCAAAAGTTTTCTCTTGTACTTTAGAAGTCACATTTTCCTGATACGATATCATAATTGTCCGATGAAGCACTGTGATAATTCCATGCGGCATAACTTCCGAGGCAATGGGATTTCAGCAAGATCCATTAAAAGCAGACCCTGATATCTATAGATTTTCATAAAGCTGCAGTTATAAATTGGCCACACTGTGAATATGAGATGGTATCCCCTGTACTGCTCAGAGATGACAATGGCAATGTAACTCTTTCCTATGGCTTGTAAACAGGGCACACTCTGAATAGAAATTCTCTTGGCGATCCATCCTGAAGTCTCAAATAGGAAAAGGTTGTAGAATGTTCTAGAAAGCCAATCCTTTTGCTGTCTTGGGTGGCCTCTTGGGGTGGCCCTGCATTTATTTGTCCTTAAGTGTCAAAGGGCACTCACCCTTCCCAACTGCATTTCAGTTAGCTAGTCCATTTGTATTTTTTCCTTCTTCTGCTCCCTGCCTGTGGAGTTGGAGACGTGGATTTTTGTACCAAAGTGCCCATATTTGTGGCTTCTTGAAATTCTATCAGGTGAAGTGACTGCATAGAGTAAAAGCCTGGTGACCTGAGTCTTTGTGGCTAACATGCCCTCAGGCACAACATACACACACACACACACACACACACACACAAATAAAAAGTAAACACATACATAAATACTTTAAAATAACCAAACCTTTGTCTGATTTATAACAAACAGCAAAACCTAAGTTTCAAAAAGTCTGTGTATCATTTTCCTGGTACAACTCCTGCCTATGTTAGAGTCTTAGTAAATTCCCTGTAACTCTTTGAAAATGCAGAGGTTTGTCAAAAGGGTTCTGGAGACAGAGTAATCATCTTACAGGTTTGCAGCTTTAAATAGTCACACACACACACACACCCCTCTCTTTTAAAAAGTTATTTATACTCTCCAAGGACACCTTCCTCTTAGCCAGCGGGAGCCTCACAAGATACTTTGAATATCTTCTCGTACCTGTCCCCAGACTGTGAAGAACTGAGATGCAGTTTGTTTAAAGTATCATGTTTTGAAGAAAAGCAAGGTTTAATTTCAGTCTTTTATGCTCTCTGATAGCATTGTCACATGCTAAGCTGTTTCTCTAAGACTTTCGTTACAGTGCTAATATTTCTCTATATATTTTATTTATGTGGCTTGGTCCACGATGAATAACACATTTATGCAAAAATCTCAATATATCTAGGAGATGCCAATACACAGAAGGGGCAAACTCTCCCACAGTGCAGTTAATAAAATGCAGTAAATCGCATATACTTTCAGAGGCAATTAGTACAGTTCGTGACTTCAATTACAAAAAAAAAAAAAGAGCCCTTATGATTTCTAGTAATTGTTATTTATCTTTCCTCTGAAGTGTTCCTCTTGTCTGCATCAGCTTTGGCCTGGAAATAGCATTGCCAGTGGGGAAAGTACACAGCCTCTGCTTATGGCACTAGAAGGAGAAAGAGAAATGAGGATCGGGACCTCGGAGCTAACTATTCTTCCTGGAGAGGTACTCCATGGGACTTTGGATTGATCCTACTCCATGTCATCCACTCAAAGCCTCCCACCAGAGTCAACTGTCTGGCTTCTCCGTTCACATGGTCAACCTGACTCATGATGCGTTTTGCTTGCTAATGTGAAGGTGGAGAAAAATCTCCAGATGTCAGTTCAGAGTTGGAAACAAGAATGCCAAGGTGGTGAGGTGGCTGTAATCTACCTAGTCTTCTAGGGTGGCACTTTGAAGTACCATCCTTTTAACAGGAGATGCCAGCAATTCATTTCTGTCTCCATATTTGTTTGATTTTGAAACAAGCCAAGAGGGATTCTCAGGTCATTTGTCCAAATCTCCATCTTCAGTCAATGACAACTGTCCCTATCCTAAATGAGCTTCCAAAGAAGCTAAAATGTAATTTCAAAATCTAGTATAAAAGAAACATTATACTAAATATTTAAATAACTCGGTCCCCTCATCTCAAACTTGCAAGGCATTCATCACACTTATATTCAGACTAACAACGTTAGGCTGCTAAGTTACTCGTGTTTAGCATCTATCACAAGTGGAATTTCCAATTTACAATTTACAAAATTATCTCCTCCACCCTCTGGGTTTGCACTGCGGTTCATCCAGAGGCCATTATTCAATATGTGTTTTGTTATGAAGATGGAAAAGGAAAAAAACAATATAAAAGCCCTCCCATCCTTCTTTTTCCTTTCCTTCATCAAATGCATACATACAAACAGAATCTTTTGATACAGGAGAAATCCTGCTGGGGACTTAACAATATGTCATCTTAGAGGCATCATTTCTTCATTATCTGACTCTTTTCCCAATTGACAATACTTTACAGAGAGCCACCATCTTTCAAAGCCAATGAGGAAAAGGTATTTGGAAAACAACAGACTAGTCCTTTATCAGTCAATTCCTTGGATCATCGTGGATTGTGACTTCTAAAGCCACTTCCAAGGAACTCAGCCTTTTTTATCTGCAAATGTTCAAAGTTAATTTGCCAAACCATATAGATGGGCTTTTCCCCCTCACTACAATTCTTCTGAGATTACTGATGTTTAGACACTGCTCTTGGTACAGAAGCAAGGGAGTGGTGCTCCTCTCTGTTATGCTTGGTGCTCCTCCTCTGTTTTTCAGATTTTCACTGATCTATTTTGAATAATTGAAAAAAAAAAGGAGATACACTCTTCAGAGGACAGGAGGTTCTGCAGCTAATGTGCAACATCCTGCACACATTAGCTCAACCCCATTACAGGGGTCTGGGGACCAGTTTCTACTCCTCAGAGGCAAGGCAAAATTCACCAAATAAAATTGGCTTGCCAAATCAGGTTACCATGACTAATCCACAATCTCGTCATTTTCAAAAGATTCCCTCTCTCTTATGAAAGATGTTGTAAATAAGCACACACACGAATATATAATACATAAACTTCCTGGAAAGACACAGACACAAGGCTAGCTTGGGATCCTTGTTCTCTAACACCCCCTTGAAAAGCAGAGCCAGGGAGATGGCTCAGTGAGTACACACAGCTCCTCTAGAGGACCCGAGCTTAGTTGTAGCAAACATGGTGGGCAGTTTACAAGTACATGAAACTCCAGTTCAAGAAGTCTGATGCTCTCTTCTACACGGTCACCTAAACTCCTATGCACATACTCCCAACACACACACACACACACACACACACACACACACACACAGAGTTAAAAATAAATATTTTTCCCCAAAGTCAGAATCACTGACTGGACATCCAGAGAACATGGCAGAATCCCCAGGAGTGAGAGAGACTGTTACAACAGGCTCTACCACATACACTCACCATTAACAGACTCTGGCTTTCTGGTTTTCTTAGGAGATCTTTTTAAGTCCCTAATCCTTTGTAAGAATGTATTATTTAAAAACACTACATTTCAGTTAAACTCTCAGATCCTGAAGGAATTATCATGTTACCAAAGTTTGTGGCTCATTTTGTTGATTATTAAACATGTTTACTTAGGCATTAAAAAAAAAAAAAAAGAACCAGCAGAAATGTATACAGCTCTCTGTACTTGGAAAGGAGGTTGCTTGCTTTAAATGCATATTTTAATTTCAGGAGAATTTCCTTTTGTTTCTCTACTGATAGGCATATCATATAAGAGGTCTTTTCATTTCTAGCAAAAAATAGAAATTGAAATCGGCTGATTTTGATCCTAAACAAGGTTAAAGGGATATTATTTGAATTTTTGCTGAGGGGATCCAAATTGTCTGACTACTTCAGTGCATAAAGGAAATAAGAGAGATCGGATCTGTATTCAAATGCTATATTATTATTTTCCTACTATTTTCGCTGGTCAGTCTGAAATGCATTTTGACAAAGGTAACGCACATTTTAATCAGAACTGAGATGTGCGGCATAAGAGAGAAAAGCATCAATATTTCCCCCAAGGTTTCAGATACTTCTCCTAATATATCTCTCTGTGAAGCTCAGATGGTGAACAGCCTGACTTCATCTTCCTTCTGAATTGCTTTCTTGGGCATTTTAAAATTAATCAGTCAAGCAAATATTTATTGACCAATATACTACAGTAGGCACAGAGAAAGATAAAAGCTATACAAGACATGATCTCTTATCTTAAGAAGTATATAATCCAGTTAAAGACAAGATCTGTAAAAAAGTTAAATAGCAGTTGAAGCTTGTGTATGAAAGGTGGATGGTATGTGGCACGTGGTGGTGGTGGAGAAGCTATGCAAATATATTAAAATCTATTCAATGATATCTTATATTGAAGACATAATTATGTCCAGCCAGCTTAAATCTCTTAAAGTAATAAAATCAAAAGCTCTTATACAAACCAACTCACGATAAATATAACCAAATTTCAAAAAAAAAAAAAATAACTGCATTGCTATATCCAAAAAATATGCTATTTATGTTGCTGCTTTCAAATTCGGAGTTGTCAACTTGGAAAAAACGAATCTAAAAACACAGTGTTACGTTTGCATATGATTTGTATTTGTGGGGAAAAGTACCTTCCTAGCCTTTTCTCTATGAGGGACACATATAGTCAATCTCATAGTCTGAATTGCCCCAACACACACACACACACACACACACACACACACACACACACACACACAGACAAGGCATCCACATGTGCATGTACGCACCTGCACACACACACAAGCACCAGTATCCGGGATGCAACTTCTAGAACCTGTGAATGTTGCTTTATATGGAAAAGAAGTATGTGCAGATGTGATTAAAGCAAGGCTCTTTCCCTGTGGAGATTACCCAGGTGGGCCTTAAACATAATCACAATCATCTCCCTGAGTAGGAGGTAGAGAGATTTAGCACACACACAGAGGCAAAGAGGCTATGGAGATAGAGAAGCGATTGAAAGATGCTGGCTTGGAACGCTGGGATGATAAGGCCACAAATGAAGACATGCCTGGAGCGGCTCAAGCCTGAAAGTAGCCAACCAGGGCTCCTCCTCTGCAGTGATTTGATAGAGTGTCTTCAAGAAACGAAGACAGACATTAATGTATATTGATCATCCACCACGAGCCAGTTTTTCCGTATAAGATGTTGCATTTAATTCTTGCCGTAACTGTTGTTAGGAATTTGGGACTCAGAAAGTGCAGTAACTTGCAAAAAGCTTTTGCCTTTTAAGCCCATTCTTTAAGTCCTTCTTTACACAAGCTCTATTTTCTTAACACCTTTTTCTGGGCTAGGATAACCCAGGATGATGTGAAGCATGGCTACCTTCATGTATACGTGTATGGCTGTCCTTCACTGTTGCAGGCCCAAGAGATTCTCAGAAAACTGTAACAGACTGTCAGATCTTGATTTTCAAAAAACAAAACAAAACCTAAACTCAACACTCCTACCCTCCTGACAGTATAATCTGGCTATAGGAGTCACCACCATGATATAGGCTAATATCTCTTGTCTCCTATTTTCCTGGGACATTATAACTCAACACCGGAGTGAAAACTTCTTCCTGGTTACTGCTGTCAACATGCAGACATTAATACACTCTGCACTGCTAGCTAACATTTTGGTAAGAGAAGTTTTCTGAAGGGAAGAGGGACTGGGGTGGGGAACAGGGGAGTTAATCCTGTCTCTGTTCCCTTCTTTGCTTTGATGGCTGCCCTGGCTTTGAAGTTGGGCAAACACACAGCATGGTAGGAGGGGATGCCAGCTGCCCAGACACCACTGGCAGAAGACTGAAGAGCTGTTGCCTCTCGCCCCAGCCTGGGAGGTGTGCCCTGTTGCAACACTTTTTCCCTGGAGTGTTCCACACTGAGATCTGCCAAAATAATAAATCCCAATCCGAATCCTGGTGGTGCAGCCTTCAGCAGGGTCATCTGGGAACGGGTTAGGGGACGCCAGCATTGTCTTCTGAGCTGGGATTTCCCTTTCTGGGTGGCTGCCTGTGACATCTGAAAGCATAGGATGGAGTCTATTCTGTCTCCTTCATTCTTCTTTTCTGAATTCTTTCCCAATTTCAGACACTGACCTCTTTATCTACTACTCTTTATGTTCTATTAAAAAATAAATGCCACCAGGTTGTGGTGGTGCACACCTTAATCCCAGCACTTGGGAGGCAGAGGCAGGTGGATTTCTGAGTTCGAGGCCAGCCTGGTCTACACAGTGAGTTCCAGGATAGCCAGGACAGAGAAACCCTGTCTTGGAAAAAAAGAAAGAAAGAAAGAAAGAAAGAAAGAAAGAAAGAAAGAAAGAAAGAAAGAAAGAAAGGAAGGAAGGAAGGAAGGAAGGAAGGAAGGAAGGAAGGAAGGAAGAAAGAAAGGCCTACATGATATTTTGTTTCTTTTCATTTGTTTGTTTATTTTTGTTTTGTTTTGTTTTGTTTTGGAGACAGAGCTTCCTCGTGGATCTCTGGCTATCCTAGAACTTGCTCTTTAGAGCAGGCTGATCTTGAACTCAGAGATCTGCTGCCTCTGTCTGGCATTAAAGGCATGTGCCACCATGCCTGCCTTCAACCACAAGATATTTTCAAGCCACACTCTTTCTTTAAACACCAACAGTACACAAGGCAATGCACTAAGTTTTGTGTTGTATAGGGCTAAACTCAGATGGAGGGAGCCCTGGGAGCTACAAGGAAGGGGCCATGCAGGGGGATGCCAGGGAATGAAAGCCAACTTGGCTTTTCCTATAAAAACAGCCTTCAGGAGGATAGCTTCACTGAAGCATAACTGCATAGATGCCACCAACAGCATCCCAGACACTATTTTTAAAACTCTCAAGAGACTTTGCTGACTAAGTGATTGAAAACAACCAATACTGAGGATCAGAGAGTAGAGGCAAGACAAAAAGAAGAAAAAAGATTTTGCAAATGAATCAGGGCTGGAGAGTCTAATAAAGCAAGGCATTAAGAGTCCATGAATGATTGGAAGGGAAGAGGCCATGTCTAGCAAGCCATGAGAAGAGGAAGATATTATTAAAAGCATGTACCTTTGCACAAAACACATATATCAGCCTTTATTACACCTACAGAGACGCTCCTGGGGCCTTGTTCCACATTCTCTGAGATATCCTTCTCCTCTCTCTGATGACTAGAGGGAAAACTCACTTTTTCAAAACCGCTTTCTTCATTTAAGGAAATGACCAGGACTTCCAGTGCATCTAGTGATAATCACTACAGTCACTGAGCATTTCATGACAAGGTTCAGATCTAATATTCTCTGTAATGGGAAGATTGTGTTCTTGTCCATCTTCCTCAGACAAGGAAACTGTGGGTTGAAAATAATAAATAATTTACTCAAGGTAACCATTAATAAGTGGTAGATCCTGCTAGAAATCAGTTAGGAACTTGGACTAATGCCAATGTCAGTATTTTGTGTCAACTATATAGTAAATAACTCTCTCTCTCTCTCTCTCTCTCTCTTTCTCTCCCCCCCACCCCCCAAGTAACCTTTTTCTTTGAGGTGGCTCTCTATAGTAGTTCTTTAGGTCTGCGGATGTTGTGGCATGTTTCCAACGTTTTTCTACCACTTTTTCTAGAAGCATTGGTTAACCTGCCCAGGATCCATTAACGTTTATTATGTGCTACATAGCAACAAAATTTAAAAAAAGGAAAGAGAATCCACCAGCTTACAATTCTGTTTCCTGGGCTGCTTCTCTGTGAAGTCTTTAGCTTCAAAATAACCCTCAAGAAGAAAAGCTCTCATTTCCCCCCGCTGGGACAATGCATTGCAGTTTGGCACTTTTAGTCACTGGATGAGAATGTGACTTCTACCATGTTAGCTCAAGCTTACTCTGAGGCTTTCAGGCTCAAACATGCAGCACAAACACCCAGACGACTTGTCAAAACTGATTACTGGGCACCACCTTAGTGCTTCTGGCTCAGTCCTCTGGGGTGGAGCTCTGGAATTTGCATTTGTAAATCTCAACAGTTCCCCAGTGATGCAAATATTGCTATCCTGGGTAGCATGCTTTCAAAACCATGGGTATCAACAAATGGATTGCTACACCTATTTCAGAATTGAATGTTTACTAAACCTGGTTTGCATGTGCCAGTGTTAAATGGAAGATATATATTACATCTATACGCATGTATATAGTACATATGGGTATGTGGTTGTGGTATGTGGTTGTTCAAAGCATGTTCAGTTACACACAGACAAAAATTATATATTAGGAGATGAAGTACTGGAACCATAGTGTATCTAAGACAGTGGTCTCCCTGATTTGACATGCACTAGTTTTATTACTTGGAATAATTTGTTTTAAGCTCTCTAAGACTCCTTTCCTTATTTCTAACACTGGATAGTGAATTCTTGGTGGAAATGTGATGAAAGCTCATGGAGGTGATAAAGGAAAAATCCTTTGCATGCTGACATCTGGTAAATATCCCCGTGGACTTGTTCCACCTACAGATAAGACAACATAAGTGAAGGGAGTTGCTCAGCCCACCCCCAACCTGCTGGAGGCAGAGCTGAGCTTCCAGCCCTGTAGCCTCTAGGTTTCCAAGTGTGGATTCCTCTTTGGATCATTTCAACACATTGCAGATTTCATAGGCAGCTTCGGGGAGGATGGTGCCTCCATTAAAGAAATCTCTGGGAATGGAGCTCTTTTATTCCACATTTGAAAAGCAAACAACAAAAACAATAACAAGCCCTCCACAAATCATTTGAAGGAAAGCTGCATGTATTCAGAGCTCCCCATGACCTCTGCCCCCATCCCAAAAGTTAGCAACAACAACAAAAACCTCTCCAAACCCCTGAGCTATTTGTCCCTTCCTTCCAACCTGGATGTGAATAGGGCTCATCCTGAGCAAATCTGCAAAGTCTAAGACTCCTTTATCCTTTATTCCATGTCACAGCATCCTCTTTCCCTCCTTTATTTTGCATAAGCAGGCCTCAGTCATTCACTCTTCACTTGGGTGTGAATGAACTCCAATATGCAATCACAACTACATTGTAAGTCCTTTTCATTGAATTTTAGAACTAATACTTTTTCTTCATTAACATAAAACTTGGGCATTATCTGGAAGGCAGAGAAAAATGAGGGAAGTTAAGGGAAGCGTTGGATATCTTCCCTTTTGCCCTGATGTATTAGAAGGATGAATTGGGACTGTCAAATTCTTCCATGCCAGTGATGTATTGGGCAGTAGATAGGATAGGGTATGAGTAGGGTTGCCCAGAGTGTCCACTGATGATGAAAGACAATGCAAATCCTAGACTCCCAGGACCAAGCTTTCACCTCACCAACACTTAAGAAATGTTCACTCATTCTGTGTCCCAGTCTGTTATCAAGTCAGTAAAACATACTTTGCTGCATGCCCCGTGTGCCAAGCTCAACACTGGTCACCAGAGGTACCATACTAATTGAGGTCTTGTTCCACCATTCCTTTTTTTGTTTTGTTTTGGTTTGGTTTTTGTTTTTGTTTTTTGAGACAGGGTTTCTTTGTATAGTCCTGGCTGTCCTGGAACTCACTCTGCAGACCAGGCTGGCCTTGAACTCAGAAATCCACCTGCCTCTGCCTCCCAAGGCATGCACCACCACTACCGGGCTTTGTTCTACTGTTCCTATTGGTCTAGTGAACTGATTGCCTATCCCACATGGGTATCATAGTTTCTAGTGGAGGGAGACTCTCCTAGACTCTGACTAGGAACATCTGGGAAGGAAATTTTTAATAGCTCTACAGATACTTCTAAAGCATGGCTCACGCTGAGAACCATGTTAAGGTGCTGTCTTTTCTCTTCTGCCAGCCTTCTCATATATAATATTAGTCTCTCTTTTCCCTCTCCTCCTTCCTTCTGCATCATGGAAATAGTGCATTTTAAATTTTAAAGTTCTTACTTGTTATTTAGGCAACTTCTGTGTAGTCTGTGTTGTATTTAGCACTGTTTTGGTTACAACCCTTTTTGTCTTTTATATATATATATATGTATATATATTTTATACATATATATTTTATACATATATATATTATACACACACACACACACACACACACACATATATATATATATATATATATATATATATATATATATATATATATATATATGGGTACCAGGTGAAACAAACATGGGACTGAGAAACTACTAGATTCTTGGACTTCCCATTTACAGCTGCCCATTGTTAGGTTTGTTGGACTACAGACTATAAGTCATTACAATACATTCCCTTAATATATAGAGACGTTCCATAGTTCTGTGACTCTAGAGAACCTTGACTAACACACTTACTTATTGCTTACTTATGAGTGTGAGTATAAGAACACATATACTTAAAAATATATACTTATATATTCATATATACTTATAAATATATACATATATATGAGTGATACTAGGTTCTATCTAGTATCTCTACTATATCATCTTGGTATATATGTTCTCATTGCTTGTATATGTCTCCCATCCAAGTAGTAACCAGGTATGACTCTGCTTAGCTTTCCAAATGAGATGAGATCAGGCATAGTCAAGGTGGTATAGCTATAGACCTGTCTGCATGTGCTTAGGTTGGGTAGTGATGCATATGACTAAGAAGTTTGCCATTGAGCTGCATCTTCTTTGTTAGTAATGGTTGTGTCTGTAAGCTAAACTCTGTAGTCTAGATGAGAGACATTGTCCACAGCACTCATATTCATTCTTGGTCTTTTGTTTGCCATTCTCTGGCTCTTCTTTTACTTCATATTAGTTAAAGTAATAAACTATGGGAGTTTGGAGCTCAAGTTTTCCATTCTTGCCACAATAGTTACTAGCTGTCAAAAATTTATCTTTGGATGTCAGAGACCCCATGATTGCCAAGTTCATAACAAGTACTGTAATTATCATGATGATATATCAATCAAGAAGCCCTCAATAGTACAACAGAGTTCTTCAAAGATCTATCCAATTTAGCTCTGAATCAATACCAAATGTTATCCAAAAGTCAAGTTCTGTTGTAAGACACTAGACCCATGACTGATCAATATACAGATAGACAGATAAGTGGGCTATGAGACTGGTCAGTTATAATTCTAAGCTGCCAGTTTCAAAAAGCAGAAGAAAGGAAAGGAAGAAAAAGGTTAAAATCCCTAGATTGGATGGAATGAGCTGAAGTGTTTTCAAATGGATTTGAGAAACTGGACTGTTCCCAGGCGGAAAGATAAAACGTAAAGCTGCAGCAAGTCTGGCTTCCTGGCTCGCCTAACCTTTTTACTACCGGATAATGAGGAATCAGCTATAATTTAGACACAGTATTCTTTTCTCAGATTATATTGAGGTTGAGGGAGGCAGGGAAGGGAGGTAGTCTCACTTTATAGTCCTACATCCTCTCTCTCTAGTGGAGGAGCCGAACAGGTCCTCCCCAGAGAGGCACACTGGGGAGCCTTGCCCTCTCCATATTGTTGTGATGAATTCCAAGTCAAGAGGGTGCTTGAACCAGATTTATTATGACTGGGAGAAAAGAAATTGTAATCTTTATGAGCCAACGACATGGAGCCTTATAATAAGAGAATGAAGGATCATGTCAAATTTAAAGCAAATTCGATTACGGGGGTCAAATCCTTCAGTAGAGATAGGATGCCTCTAGAGTGTTACTTAGCTGTTTGACATCCTTTGTCCCACCTCAGGTTTTGCATTAACATTTAAATGTTTTTCTTAATGCATCTAGTACTCTTGTAGAGTAAAAGTATATTAAAAGCCAAATGATGTGTTGCTGGAAAAAAAGAGAACCTACCGAAAGAATTCAAAGATCTAAGCCCAGACTTTACCTTCACTGACTCTGGGAGGGGGCTCATCTGCTCACTTGCTTCTCTAGTAAGAACATGTGCAAACTTGACAGCAATGGGCATGTCATTTTGAAAATTCTCTGTGCACATGTGTGCGTTGCACATGTACACATGCATGTACACACATGTGTGCATGTGCACAGGAGGCCAGAAGCCCGCACTGATATTCTTCAATCTCTTAATTTTTTTTGAGACAACATCTCTCAATGAACCTGGGACTCACTGATTAGATTGGGCACCCTAACGGGCCAGCAAGCCTCACCTTCTGCCTCTGGCTGGCTCCTTCTCCCCACACGGTGATGGAATTACAGCTGTCCACACCCATTTCTTTTTTTTTAACACTGGAGTGCTAGGAATCTGAGCTCCTGGGAAACACTTTACCTGTCTGAGCCATCTTCCTAGATCCTCTAAGGTATTTTTGGTGGTGTGAGTGTCGGGGGTGGGGGGAAGGTTGAGGTTGTGTTGTTGTTGTTTTAGTTTGCTTTGGTGTGATTGGAGAAGATTTTGACTTCATCAATTGCTCAAGCTAGTAGTATTCAATATTTGAGCAAGGCCAGTAAATTAGCCTTATATGTTATCCAACTTTTGCCTTACAATTTAAGACCTTGTCACTCATTGCATTTACTCTTGTCTTCAAAATCACCTGCCACCAACATTGCTCTTTCCTGGAATATTGACTATTGCTAAGCTGTACTCAGAACCAGACTTCTTCCTCATATCAATCTCCTAAAGGTATATGTGAGCTCATATCTATAGATAATATATTCATCAAACATACATTGTGCTATAAATCTGCTCTTCCAAACAGGAGTTGATATTCTACGCCCCCCCCTTCGGCCACAAGTCTAGCTCTGCTTCTCTGCTGCCCAGCATTGCCCATCAGTCCTAAGCTCCTTGGCAGGCCTATCGGCTTCCTTTGTACTGTCCATTTCTGAGGTCTCAAGAAATTAGCCAAATAATAAGAAAAAAGGACTCTGGTTCTAAAGCAGCTTTGGATTAAGACTGGTTAGAAGCTGAAATAAGGAGTTTGGATGCAGCCATGACTATGAAATGACGAGAATTGGAAGTTCAAAGATTAGATAAATAGATAGCATTTCCATTCTTCTGCAGCTTCAGTGATAGAACAATGGGTGGCTAGAACTTCAAAGCTCTCTCTGTTATCCCTGTCAAGTCTGTGAACATAAACACTATTTGCCTTCCATCCAGTGGTCTGCGCATATCTTGTTAACACATCACAATAATTACCCACATTGCAGAGGCAGAAAATAGAGTTAGCATTAGGAACTGGGCCAGGTTATTCTCGGCAGTGGTGGCCAGGATCACAGTCAAGGCTGTCTACCCCAACCAAGCTGTTTACTTTGAGCCCTTTTGTCCCGGAAGGACCTTCCCTGCCCCTTTCACCAGCATCTCCCTTGCAACACAAATGGGCGATGAAGACCTGGAATAGTAATTTCTCTGCTCCCAGGAAAGGTCTCTCTGGAGATCCTCTGTGCCAAGTGGAGGTTTAGATGATCCAAATATTTAAGTGCATATTGATTGCAGTCAGATACTGTACCATGACCTGCATCACAAGCTCTGGACTGTATTTCTCTGGAATACTAGCTTTTTATGTATTAACCTCCCACCAGCTCCCCACGGAACAGAGCATAGGCCAAAATCAAAGGCCTGGACAGGGGTCAAAGTTTTACCTATTAAACTGTGCTGAAGCTTGACCCTGAGAGCCGAGTGTCGCATTCAGTTAATATTGCTACAGATTGTTTAAAGAATCTAAGTAATTGGGCAACCATATGCATAATTCTTTTTTTTTTCTTTAAATAAAGACTAAGATTAAAAAAAATTAAAAAGGCATCAAAGTGCAAATCTGTCTCCTCACGGAAGCTGTGAGGTTGTGCTCTTGTGGGAAGGGGAGGGTTTTTAAGGAGTGCCAGCTCTACAGGCACTAGGAATAAAAGAGCTTTCAGGCAGACAGTAGTAAAAGAGGGTGGGGGGGGCATGTTAAGTTTTCACAGTCATCATCATTTGAGTCGTAGGGGACTTTAAAAAAAAAATCATCTGAAAGTGTTTGCCATGCAAAAGTGGGGATCTGAGTTCAACCGAAAGAATTTAGTGCTGGGGAGAGAGGCAGGTGGATCCCTAGGGCCTTGCGGAGTCACTGAATTTCAGGGAGAAGCGAGAGACCCTGTGTCAACAAACAAGCTAGAGTGACTGAGGAAGATAGCTGAGATTGTCCACTGGCCTCCACGCATCCATGCACAGGAGTGCATGTGCATCTGCTGTGCCCCTGAAATAAATAAACACACTCGCTTGAGAGAACCATCTGATTCAGCGGCCTGCATTCAGAAAAACAGCATAGTTTTTGATTAGCTGGAGAAACATATCTGGGTAAGGGCACTGATTAAGTGATCTACCCAAGGTCACACTGCTAATGTCAGAGCGTCCTGCTTCTGAGTGGAGAGCTGGCAAAGTGGAGCTCAACTCAGCCACAGACAGGCAATGCCTATTCCTTCATCAGAAACAAACTACCTTCGGGCCAGATGGCTAGAGTTATAAAATTAATATTAATTTTTTTTTCCTCTAAAAAGCTCTTTCAGAATGGAAAATGGAGCGGTACAGTGGAAAGTTCTGTCCAAGAGACAGGAAGTACGTATAGGATGGGATGCTGTCAAGGACAACCTGGCAAGGGGCCCTCAGGAAGGTTCATGGACTTCAAACCAAATTATTACTGTGATTTCAATCAGCAGATGGGAATCTGCAAACAATAACATTTACAAGGTAATCTCTATTCTAAGTAATTGCCATTTCCCAGGAGCCAGTTGATGGGAGAAGGCACAGCCACTGCACAGAGGAGATTCCTGCCTCTGAGCATCTTTCCTGCCTTCAATTAGCTTTTGGCTTAATGAATGCATACATGCTTGAGTTTACTCCATTCCTCAACATGCCTGTGTTCATGAAAACACACAGGGCTCCTCCAAAGGTCCAAGCACAGGTCATTTGTAGGATTTTAATTATTATATGTATAAATTTCACACTGGCTCTTCCAATAGGAAAGAACAAAACAGTGCTGGCCAGTGGTGTCCCTGTATCAAAGAACAAAGTTGAAACTCCCATACAATTATGTTTGATCACAGTAGAAGGTGAAATCATTAGATATTAGCGAGGTGCAGTGGAATAAAAATGATGTGTTAGCGGGGGTTCATTACACTGTATTTTCAGAGCCAAGAAGATCAATGCGTTCATGCATCATGAATTAGGCTCCGGCTTTAGCCTTCCCTGCTCTCCGGAAACCCAACATGATCTATCACTGGCCATACATCACCGTTTCAGGATTGCACATTAACAAGAAAGCTGCAGTTTCTGCCTGACAAGCTGACCAGCTGCCTCGTTCTCTGCAGAAGGGGAGAGGGGGCACGATTCTAAGCCAGAATTTTACTTTTAAAACAAAAAAGGGGCATAAGAGGTCAGCAGCAGCTGGACAGCCTGGTCCCTATCGTCTCCATGTTCTGATGGATGGCCCTAGCTTTCTTGACCTCTTGCCATCCTGGCTCTGGGCCTGTAGGAACTGGCTGTGATGGCTTTAGATGTTGCCTAAGGACATAGCTTACGTGACACACCTATGGTCTCCTGGGGCACACCTCTTGCTTCCCCACAGGGCTGTGAGGCACATCTCTCAACGTTGCTGTTTATTCAAAGTCTCAAGAAGAGCCTTCTGGAAACAACCTCCCCTTTTGTGTCCTGTATCCTCAACTTCTCTCCCGCATCCCCTACATCTTCTGCTAATAGAGGTTCCTTTACCACCCAGCAGTTTGCCACTAACATTTCCCCTTCACTTATTCACAGCCCATTTCCCTCCTCCCTGCCTGACCCCACACCTGCCAGTGCGGCCCCTCTTGCCTGCTGGTGCTCAGTACAGCAGACAGTTCTGATAGCTGCTTTTAATCGGCATTTAGCAAGTCTGCCCGTATTTAGTTCTTTTAATCTTTCCTCATCATTCAATCCCTCCAGCCTCTTCATCATTTTTTTTTTTTTGCTGTGTTTTTCTTTCCTGAGTTTTATCCAATTTGTCTCTATCATCTTTCTGGCAGTGATGCGCCTACCAGCCCTGGACTCATGCATTGCTGGAAGAGGCAGCAGGATGACCTGGAACTAACTACCCTTCCTTTCTCCTAGAACACTCAAGTCTGTTCTTTGCTAATGGAAGAAGCAGACGTTTAGGGGTGAGTGTTGTCTGGAAAAGTCCTCTCCTTTGCCTGTCTGGCTCATTGCTGAACTCCAAGCAAAGATAATAGGATCAGTGCTATCAGAAGAAGGGACTTATAGCAAGCCCAGAGGAGAAGGTCCCATCAATCCACACAGGGAACAGAAGGGACCTTAATTTCATCTACCTGGTTTGATGGCTGTCTCAAGAGGTCTCACTGCCATCCTCCCACCCCATTTATATCCATCAAGGCTTGTAGAAGAACCTAAAGATTGATGACATGGCTGAGATCACTGCTAAGAAGTTAGCCTGCCCTAGTTACATGTGACATGGGATAAAACCGAGCACTTTCAAAAAAGTTTCTAGTTGCTTCTATAAATTCCAGCAAAAGTTGGCCTGAGGTCTGGGATGGCTTCAAGTTGGAGCATTGCAACTTTATATGGAAGCTCAAATCAGCAGCAGGTATTGTAAATTGTAGACACTGCTTTACTAAAGAAGGGAGGAATGGACCAGTAGAGATCCCAGATCCCAGTGGTTTACCACCAGAGACATTTAGAAGGTGATGATGTCCTGGGAAAAGGGTTGGGTCAGAGCTAGTTGGAGAATTAGTTTTGTTTTATTTTTGTTTATTATTATTATTATATGTGTAATAATGATGAGGATGATGATAAAATGAATGATGAGGTCGCATGCCACAGACACTCTGGAGGTCAGAGGTCAACTTTAGTGTTTTTTTTTCTACTTGCACCTATATGTGGGTTCTTGGGGCTGAACCCAGGTTGCCAGCTTTGTACCTGTCCTAGCCTTCGTACTTATTAGGAATGTGGAATCCATTCTTCTATTTCCCTCAGGTCTCTTCCCAAATGTCATTCCTTTAGAAAAAACTTCC
This sequence comes from Mastomys coucha, assembly GCF_008632895.1. Taxonomy (NCBI): domain Eukaryota; kingdom Metazoa; phylum Chordata; class Mammalia; order Rodentia; family Muridae; genus Mastomys; species Mastomys coucha. Next base: position 41,508,821 of record NW_022196906.1, on the reverse strand, counting down.
TTGAAAATATCACCTAAAATAGCGCGCTTCTTGGCTCTCTGTTCACATCTTTGCAAATACTCTAGGCTCTCTCTGTTGGACACTCCAAGGGCCAGTTCCCACCAGAATGTCCCCTGCTCTAGAGCAGTGACTCCCTCAAAGCAGCTACAGCAGACCTGGATGCTGGTTCCACGTTTGACTGCAGACCTGCTGCCTACAGCTGTGTGAAGCTCTTGACTACCATACTTCATCCTGGGCTTAAGGCAAACAGGTTTGAACCAGCCTAGTTCTCCTGGGATCACTATCCAAAACCCTACTAGTTCAGGGAAGGAACAATGAGGTGGGAAAGCCTCCTCCCTCTATATCTGTTCTCCTCTTTAACTGCTCAGAGTGAGAGAAAAGAACATGTGGTGTGGACTGTGGAAAGATGGAAGTGGAGGGCTCAATGCCCTCTGCCTTCCATAACTGCCGTTGAACCTGTTTATCCTGTTTCCATTTTAAAAGCCCTGTTCCCAAGAGATCCCTGTTCCCCACAGAAGCAAGGCTACTTGGCCTCGCAACTACTACTTTGGTTTTATGAATGGTTTCAAGCTCATTAAGACACAGAGAAAGAAACTCTGTCAAGGGTCTCTCCTGCTCTCAGACTCTGAACACTGCGGGATCCAGCTGATCCCAACTGTATTTAGCAGTTATGGACTCACAAGCTCTGACACCTTCTACCGGGGGTCCTGACTCTATGTCTGCCCTAAGAAAAGTTAACTTTACTGCTGCTCTGACCTTAGCTGTCGCTCTCTTTTACTTCTTTTTCATTATGCAACATCTACTAGATAGTTCTGCAGGCATCCTTAGTTCAGCCCCATTCTCCCTTTTTCTTGCCTGTAGCTCTTTTAGTTCCCAAGAGTAATTATAGAAGATGCTGGGAACACAGCATCCTGATCTAGCCAAGGATGACCAGAAGAGCCTGGACTCTGTTCCAGCTTCCTGCAGCCCTCCCAGAAGCAAATGACCCTCAGTGCTTTAGCCAGGTCCTGTAGTCCCTAGGGCTAAAAAACCTAGGGTGGGTATTTCCCATGGGACCCCAGTGTGACATCATTGGGGGTGTCTGCAGATGACTTTCCATTTCAAGCCTTGGAGGACTGGCTAATAAGGAACCCTGGGTTTCTATTATTCCTCACCACCAATATTACAGCAGCTTCGTACAACTTGTTATATATGGGGATGTTCTGACTCATTGGATAAGGTGATAGATAACCAGGGCGGGGTGAACCAGCACTACCTTGAATGATCAAAACTCCGGTGAGGTTCACAAGTCGGACTTGTCACTGATTTGTTCAGTGCATTTTAGACTCTTCAGGTGGTGCATGGTAGATGCCGTGTTCCTGTTGGAGTAGATGCCTGTTGATTTCTTTATATTTGTAATTCATATGCCATGGACTTTACACATTTAAAGTATACAGTTCAGAGGTTTGGGATGTAATATATAGATACTAATTTTTTTTTAATTTTTTAAAAAAAGATTTATTTTATTTATCTTATGTGTATGAGTACATTGTAGCTGTACAGATGGCCGTGAGCCATCATGTGTGTGGCTGTTGTTGTGGTTGCTCAGGACCTCTGCCAGCCCCGCTTGCTCCAGCCCCGCTCGCTCCAGCCCCGCTCGCTCCAGCCCTGCTCACTCCAGCGTAATTCACTGCAGCTGTCTTCAGACGCACCAGAAGAGGGAATCTGATCTCATTACGAGCGGTTGTGAGCCACCATGTGGTTGCTGGGATCCAAACTCAGGACCTTTGGTAGAGCAGTAAGTGCTCTTACCTGCTGAGCCATCTCAGCAGCCCGATACTAATTTTTTTAAAGTTGTGTTAACATGTATGTAACAAAACATTGTCATTTTAACCATATATAATATACAGATTATATACATATATACATATATACATAATAATGTGTATGTGTATATATATGGTATTATTTATATTCACAGTGTTGGACAACCAGCACCACTATTCATTTTCAAACCATTTCATCCCCATCTGAAGCTTTACCATTGGATATTGTGCCGGTTCGTTTTTTATCGTTAACTTCACACCACCGAATCATCTGGCAAGGGAAAACATCAGTGGAAGAACTGTCTCAATCATGGGCATACTGTGGCCAAAATTGCTCAAGACTCTCTTGATTGATGCTTGATGTGGGAGGGCCCAGCTCACTGTGGACCATACCATTCCTAGGCAGATGGGCCTGAGCGATGTATGAAAGCTAGATGAACATGGGCCAGTGAACACAGCAGTAAGCAGCTTTCCCCTTGATTCCTGCCTCCACTCCTGCTTGAGTCCCTGCCCTGACTTCCCCTCAAAGATAAACTATAATACCATTCATGATCCTCTTCAAGTTGCTTTTGGTCCTGGTGTTTATTACAGCAACAGAAAGCAAACCAGAACAGATATTTTATTCTTTGGAGTCACCAAAGAACTTTAAGGACTCTTCCTACACTTAGATCCTATCCCATATTTAAGTCAAAATCTTTAGGTGTAAAATGTAGAAAATCAGTGTTTTACAAGGACACTCCCTGGTGATTCTAGCAATTTTCCATTCTAGACTCCGCTGTGTTTTTTTGGTCATGACTTCCTACTCTAGAAAGGGATAGGCTTGAGTTTGAGACATAGCAGTAACTGTGCTTGGAGTATCTTTCAAGGGGCAAAGATTACAAAGTGGTACCCACACACACTTGGACCACTTAATGGAGAAGTGGATCCATTTGCAAGAATGGCAAAAGGATGGGTTTGGAGCTGTGGCACAGATATGAAATTTATAATGTTGGAGGTATAGGTGTAGGAGGTCACAGATGAGAAAACTGTAAAACTGATCTTCTAGGAGGGAAAGATAAATTGAAAACAGTTAAAGTGAGTTTGGGGAAGTGGAACCAGAAGTTCAGATAGCTGGGCAGAGGGCAAGCAGTCTCTAGGTGTCAAGGTTCCAGACAGGGCAAGAGAATGTGTTTAGAATTACTGCCCTTGGGTTATTTTTAAAAAGACGTATTACTATAAAGCCAAGGCTCCTGGGACAATTGTATGTTGGTCAAGCTAATAGAATAGATCAATAGAATAGGTCAAGCTTAAGGCGGAGCTCAAAACCAAGATGTCTGTGAACAGAGTTTGGTGCTGTCCATGAACCCAGACTTAGCAATACAGCTGAAAGAGCAATCAAGCAAGCTGAAGCCATGTGGCTCTGGCTCACCACACCTGAGTAATAACATAAAAAGATGCTCTATGCTAAAATGAGCAGATGACTGAGGGGAAGAGATTGAGGCCACATAAACAGGTTCGCCGTGCCTACTCGCAGCATGGATGCCGACCTTGCAGGTACCTACCAAGTAGACATTCTCAGTAAGCAGGGAGGAAAGATGTGTCAGGCTTGAAAGTGCCTGTGGGTAAGTATCCTTAATAGATTTAGTGTCTTTTTAAAGATAATTTAATCGATATACAGATATATAATTCATCCATTTTAGTGTACAACTCAATGGCTTTGGAATAACATATCATTATTAATTCTTAACATTGGAGTAAAGTATAGGTAGGAGAAATTTTAACCTTTTAATCATTTCTGCATCCGTGTTTGGCATTAATTATGTTCGCAGCATCGCACAGCCATCTTCACTATCCATCCAGTTCCCACAAGTGTCCATCACCCCATATTCAGTGATAATTAAACAACAACACTTCTCCTTCCTCCCAACTCCCTGCAATCTATAGTCTACTTCAGAGCTCTGTGAGCTTACCTAGTGCAGATATTTGACGGAAGTAAAATCGTGTAATATTGGTTCTTTTGTGTCTGGCTCATTTCACCTTAGGAGACTTGGTTTTGAGACACTGGAAGGATATAGAAGAAGCAGAAGAAAAATTGTTAAATCCATTTTTTCCCCCAGTGATGTTAGTAATGGTCCACTCTGAAGGAAGACTTGTGATTTTGTTTGGCTTTGTTTTGCTGATGCGTGGAGAGCTGGGAACAGCCCCAACTCCCCTCCCCCACCTCTGCCCCCAGTCAGCTTGGACACAATTGGATTTCTTTTCGGAGTTGCTTTTTAAGTTGGCCATACAGCAAGTATTAAGAGGCTGTGCCAGCCTCCCAATTAATACACATCTCCATAATAATTAGCTGAAGGTTGCTTTGAAGTGCTGGGATAGTGTGGAAGTCCTTCTGCTGTAGAAAGAAGGGCCAGAGCTTCCTCTATGTCCTCAAACCTGGAGGAGGGTCATTCTCCACCTATGAAGAACTGCTGTTTCTGCCAGGTTCTCTCACGAGTGCCCCTCCCCTCAGCCTCCCTGCCCTCCTTCTTGCTGTTTCCTTCTGCTCCCATAAGCTCTCACTTTTTTTTTTTTTTTTTTAGGACAGCAGCCAACTTTTCTCACTGGGGCCCTGCTGAGTTGCTAGTATTCACATGCTGGGCCCTGTGATGCCAAAATGTACTCTCTTGTAAGCTGTGGCTGAGGTCATAAGGAGGGGGTACCATCCTGGACAGTTGTCCTCTTCAGGCAGAAAGATGCTAATAAGGTGACAAGTAGATGGGAGGCCTATTCCATGCGATGTGGACTAGCAGCCTAGGTTCATTCCTGTGTTGGGCGGTAGGGGTTGTGGGTATGTGTGTGTGCATGCATGTGACACCAGAGAATAAACTCAGGAGCCATTCACCCTTTTTTTGTTCATTTGTTTGTTTTGAGACAGGGTCTCTCACTGGCCTTGGACTCATTAAGTGGACGTGACTGCCTAGGCAGAGCCTGCAGAGGCCCAAGATTTCACCTGGCTCTGCCTTTCTGGAAATGGGATAGCAAAGGTATACTATTATGTCCAGCTTCCATGCTCATTCTTTCTAGTCTCTAGAGAAGAACAAATGACTTTATGCTGGCTGGGTTATGTGCCAACCCAACAAGAGCTAGAGTCACCCTAGAGAAAGGAACCTTAACAAGACTATACAACATTTTAAAAAGATGATTGATGTGGGTGGCTCACCTCATTGTGGGTGGCTTCAGCTGCAGGCAGGGGGCTTGGGTTCTATACTACAAAAGAAGGCTGAGAAGGACTATAAGGAGCAAGCCAGTAAGCACTCTTTCATGGCTATTGTTCCAGTTTCCGAGTTCCTGTTTCTGAGTTCCTGTCCTGAATTCCTTCAATCATGAACCCTGATAGGAAGAGTAAGCTGAATAAACCCTTTCCTCCCCAACTTGCTTTTAGTCATGATGTTTCCCCTCAGCAGCAGTATCCCTGACGAAAATACTTGTTGGAGGAGAGGACATGAGTGGATTGGGCAGCAAGAGAGTCTGAGGTTGGGTTGGTTGCAACCAGAAAAGAGAGAAAAATGAATGAAGGTCAGTTGGTGGCTTTGCCTGAATTTAGGGTCCACCTAAATTACATTTGTTGACTAGGTATATCAGGGGAACACCACAGTTGTGGTTTGTGGGTGCAGAAGCTCTGATAATGCCAAGAAACTCTCTAAGAAATCTAAAATGCACATCCCCCCCCCCCAGAATAAAACCTTATTAGATCTGCTTCTTTTTTCTCTCTTTCTCCAGAGTGCCATGTGTTTCATGTCCCCACTGTGGGATCGAGGAAACACGACTGCAGTTTTGAACCAGGCTCTGTTTGTCCAGGTATCTGCGTTGACTGATAGCTGATAGGGTAGAGTGCAGATACACCTCGAAACCCTGTATCATACCCAGCATGGTTCGGATTGGCTTCCCACATCACCAGGGGATTTTAAGAAGACTTTAGCCGAGCCAGTGATGTTTCTGTCTGTATTCATATTTCATCTTCTTAATTCTGTATCTTTCACCACATCCCCTGCTGTTATGGACAACACACCTACTTTTGAATGGTTGCTTCCATTTAAACTAATCGTAAGAAATTCTCAGTCTCTCTGGCAGCAGTTTCTTAAAGTTTCCTTGCTAAGTACAGATTCTCCATTAACTGTACTTCTGCAGCCCCAGCTACTGCTGTTTATAATAGCTACTGTGCAGGCCCATGCAATATTGAACCATTTGTGTATTCGCTCTATGAATTTTCTGTGCAATTACATAGAACCCCAAGAACATTATCTTTTTATAGATCATAGCTTGTCTCTGTCTTGTTGCTCTGTGTTTTCTCAGAGCTCTGAGCCCTGGGAAGAGTTGTATAGTTTCCCCCAATTTGGGGAGTAACAAGAGGATCTCTCATTGAAGAAGTAATCAGAAAAGTTTGCCCCCTAAAGAAGTCTTAGACCATGTCCACCTTACTCTGTTTAAAAACCACATTCCATAATTACATACTCATTACCACATCAGTGTATGATCATGTATGTGGTAGGAAGGAACCAGATAAAAAAATGGTGGAATTTTGTTTTGCATGTGTATGTCATGATTGTGTCTATGTGTGTATCTGTGAGTGGAGGCCAGGGGTTAAGGACAGTTTTCCTCCTTAGCTGCTTTCTACCTAATATTTGGAAACTGAGTCTTTCACTGAACCTGGAGCTTATGGATTCAGCTAGATTGACAGGTGGCCCACCTCCCCAGCACAGAGATTATAGGCATACTCTACCACACCCAGCTTTTACGAGAGTACTGGGGATCAACATCAGGTCTGACTGAGCCATCTCCTGTTCAGGATTATATTTTAAATCCTATGAATGGAGCTTGAGGATGAGCCATCTAAACAGTTGATAAGGGCTTGAAACTGGTTTACATGGGAGGATCTGTGTTCTCTCTCCCAAGAGCTGGGCTTTGTCTATGGCGAGAGATTGGCACTTCCTGCATTTCTGCATGTCCTGTTTCTCCCCTGACCCGAGGCTCAGCTTGGGTGAGGTCGAACTTCAGGTCTGGGCTTTATGGAATAAACTTGTTGAAGAAAGGGCTGAGCATGTCATATATTATTTAGGACAAATAAAGCTGCTTGCTGTAACAGATAGATGCCCCCCACTCCACACAGGTCCCCGGAGTTCCAAACAGAATTTGTTACTCACATTAACCTTGGTGATGCTTTTCTAGGCCTATGGCTTTCTATGTGGCTACTTGGAGACTAAACTCTTTGTACCCTATGGTCTGCCTTTCTCTAATCTATAGATTCCTCTTCATTCAATGGGAAGAAGGAAGAAAAATGGTATGTGCGCTTAGTCTAGGGAAGCAGCTTTTGTGGACCTGGTCTAGAAGGGGAGAAACTCTCTGTCCTTGGCCTGTGCTCAGTTTGGGGGGTCAGTCACACAGCATTCTCACGGGAAGCGGGCAAAGCCACCTACTTGTGTGTCCAGGAGGAAAAGGAAGTGTGCTGTATGAGCATGAGTCAGGCTCTGCCACAAGCTGGGCACAAGCCCAGCCACAGAGCATTTTCGCTTCTACTGACCCAGAGCCATCCCTATGTGTGCTCTCCCCTCCCCCACCATGCCTCTGAGGTAAGGGGACAATGCAAAGGACTCATCCTTTGTGCCATTTAGATCCTACTGAGGTCCTCCTGAAAGGGATGGCATCTGTGTGTTGAGTATTTATTATGTGCCAGGCACTGCGCCAGGGACACAGACGGTGGGCACTGTGTCCCTGCCATGGAAAGATTGAGGAACACCTTTGGGAAAACAGAGACAGCTTCTCCTGACACATTATCAGGGAACCTTTCTAATGACAGTCAAGAGAGAGATCCTTCTGAGAACATTGCTCTTCCTAAGGCCCTGGTATTAGATTTCTCCACCTTTTCCTATTTCTGCCTCATTGGCAAATGCCTCAAGGTCTTAAGATGACTTTTAATGTTCTTCTCTATCTGACCCGCTTACCCCTCAAGCCTCGCTTGCTCACCTTTGGAGGAGGGGTCTATATACGTCACATGTGCGGGTCTGCCTGGCATGTTATTATGTCTTTAGCATCTGGTCCCATCCTGGGGCTGTAGTGAGGGCTCAGGAAATGGGTAAGGCACAGCTAGTGAGCTGCTCCCTGCACAGCAGCCTCTGTTACTCTTCCCCGCTGCTCCTCTGTACCCATTTGTCTTTACCCCATGAGCAGAATCAGTGAATTTCCTTCACTAACTCTGACTTCTGATTTGTTGCCATTGTTACTTTTTATTTCTCTGTTTTTCTTGGAACACTTCACGAACAGTAGTGACTCTCCCAAGTACAGGAGTCATGACAAATTGTCCTCAAATTCATCACTCAGAACTAGGTGCCCTAGCTTGTGTTGACCGGCCATGGGGTTCATGAAATGTTAGTTCCTAGAGCTAGAGCCGGGCATGATTGTATGTGTCTGCAACTCCAGCATTTGTAGAGAACTGAGACAGGAGGATTGCTGCAGCTTGCTGGCTTCCAGTCTATCTTCCGGCCTAGGGAGACACTCTGTCTCAAGGGACTAAGGTAGAGAGTGATAAAGTAGACCCTGACATCCTCCTTTGACCTCCTCAGGAATGTGTATGATTGTGTACACCTCCACACATGTTGAAACACACACACACACACACACACACACACACACACACGCACCCACGCACACACGCACACATACACACACACGCAGACATACAATCAATCAATCCTGCCCACTGGTTAGCTTCTCCCCTCACTGGATCCAGATTATCACAAATATCCCTAGACAGTTAGAACTGAAACTCAAGACGCTAAAGGCTGTTCGAGAACATGGGGACACTGGATCCTGACCTGATGGGGGCCCTCATGTCCTTGCTTAATGAGAAGCTAGATAGGTGAGTACAGGGACCTGCTTCTAAGACCTGTTAGGCTGCTTGGCCATCAGCTGCCTCCTGGAAAACACAGTTTTCTTTCCCAAACTCTTTTCAAATTTAATTTGTCACTAGTGCCTTTTTGTGTGCATGATGTGCGGGGAGAGGGTGTATATTCCCCTGTGCCTGTGTGGAGGAAAATGTTGTGGAATCAGTTCTCTCTTTTTATCCTTTTGTGGGTCCTGTCGATGGAACTGGGACTGTCATGCATGCACGACAGTGCGTTTATTTGCCGAGTCATCCTGCTGTCCCTTTCTCATGAATCTTGGGGAGCAGTTGGCATCATGGTAACTGTAAGACTACGGGTCTCTTGGCTGACTTCTTTAGGAATTTATTCATTCAAAAAATACTTTGGGGATCCTTACAGTGGTGGTTTGAGTGAGAAATGCCCTCATTGGCTTACAGATTTCAACTTGTGATTCCTAGCTGGGATTGTTTGGGGGTGGGTGGGTTATGGAACATAATAATGGGGAAGCCTTGCTGAGGGAAGTGCATCACTGGGTCTGAGCTTTGTGAGTTTATAGCCTTGCTTTCCTTGACTTTCAGTATGTGGATGCTGATGTCACCTCTCAGCTCCTTGGTCATCCGCTTGCCTGCCTTCCCTGTCATTATGGACTCTCCCATCTGGAGTATGAGCCCAAATCCATCATTCCACATAGAAGTTGCTTTTGGTCGTGGCATTTGATTACAGCAGCAGAAAAGTAACTGATACCACTGTCTATTCCTTACACAACGACACAGAGGGGAGCAGGCCCTGAATAAGGAAAAGGACAGCTGGAAAATCACAGGAAACCCCTCAAGACCACGTAGAAAATGAGTACATAAAATGAGAGGGGATTTCTGAGTCCTCCTGGTGAGGCTTGAATTCTGGCTGCAAAGGAAGACGGTAAGCCTCTCTTTCACGGAGAAGTCCCCTCACTCTCAGGAATGCTCTGCAAATCACCACTGCATGCTTCCTCCCCCCTCTCCATTCCTAGCAAGAGGCAGCTGTTCTCCAAGGCTCATGTCAGTTCATTCTTCATCCTTCCTGGACCTCTGAGCAAGAAGTCAGGCTATCAAAAACAGCTGGAGCAGAACCGGGCCTCATTTGTGTTCCATCTGTCAGGCGCTTACCTGGTTCCCAGGTTTTACCCCCTTGCCTCCCTGAGCCCAATATCCTTGGCTGCCAGATCTGCAGGCTCAGCTTGGCCCCGGGCTCTGGGATCAATTTCAACTCCAGGCAGGGAGGATTTAAGCTACTGCAGTCCAGCAGTGTTGATTCAGTCTTGTCACCCGACTGCTTGCTTGTTGTCCCTAATCTCGTGACTCATTCTGACGAGTGGATAGTCTGACACACACCTCTGTGTCTAAGTCCCTGCCTTAGTTATTTCCCTGGCACTCAGGACTTCAGAATCTGAGGACATTCCTTAGATGACTGGTCTGGCCTGGCCTCTAGTCTCCTTATTACATCTTTCCTTTCTTGCTACCTGCAAACAGACATCCCCAGGCAGCATTTGCCTTATTTCTCATGTACACCTCTGTCTCTGGCCCCTTTTATGGATGACGCCCACTGTTTTCTACTGAAGTCCTGAAGTTAACTTCCTGTCCCTACTTTCATGTGGTATCACACTCTGTCAATGACTATGCCCCTCTTCCAGAACATCCTCTCCCATCTGACTAGAAGATTCTAATCCCAGACCTCCAAACTACCACTGTCTTTCCTGTCCTAATGCTGTTAATCAGTTCACACGCACCTTCCTTCCAAGATAGGACTCTGCCTTCCCTTGGGACACACTGTCTTTCTGCCTTCTTTCAAGTCTTGCCCCCCCCCCCACACCTCCCTGAGAGTTCTGAGGTATAATCCATAAGACACAGAGCATCTCAACTATAAAAGGGGGATGATGGAGTCCCCTTTGCTACAGTTGATGGGGAAAGAAAAACCCAAGCAACAAGAAGCCGGTCAACAGAAGGCCAGGGCAGCTGTAAGTGAGACAGGGTAGCCTTGCCAAGTACAGATCTCAAATCCCTGTGGTCTGAGGGACAGATGTCACATAAAGCCATGTGCTAGTTTATATTGGATACTTAGTTCTGCCATGAGAAGGTTATCTTCTTTGTGTTGGATGCAAAGTGTCTAGTGGGAGCCCTCTGCCCTAAAGGGAAAGGAGCACTATTCCCAGGAAGGGAACACCTCCCCTTATATCCCTAAGGGATGATGCTGAAATCTAGCATTTGCAAGCCTTGTCCTATCAGTTCACCTCTCTGTTCCCTGGTCTCTCTGTAGGCTTTACCTCCTCCTTTCCCATATCCTTTACAGCAAGCCTCCTGTTTTGTGGTGCCTCAGTTTACCTGCTTCCAGTGACCTCCCCTTTTTCCTGATTATTCATTGATCTAGTCTTTCAATTTCTCTTCTCCCAAGGAGCTTATCACAGTTTAAAGGGATGTCAATGGCAGACGCAGTTGTTGGGTAAGTACAGTTGCGTACACAAGCAAGCTTGAGGACGCTACAAAAAGGTGCCAGTTTTCCCCGTGAATCTGAGAGTACTTTCCGGAGCTGTCCTTCAGAAGCAGCAAGACAAAGGGACTCTGGGAAGGGAAGAGAAAGTGCATGGGGAATGCTTCTGGCTCAAGGGGGCGTCAGAGACAGAGGCCCTGAGGTAGGCAGGGGCTTTTCTAAGTCTTTCATTTGGGCTCAGCATGGCTCATGACAGCTACCCAGGAACCAATTTTTGGATATCCTTATCCTGAAGACCTCACCTTTCTGCCTCATATCATAGAAGCCTTATGGATTCAGAGTCTTGACTTTAGTTGCTAGAGGCTATAGGGAATGTACTTGAGGAATTCTGTATCTTCGAGCCTAATGGTTAGGCAGTGAGTGTCTGGGACCTGGGGAGGATTGCCCACGGCCTTTGCATCCTTCATATTTCTCACCATAATTCCCTGGACCTGCTTCCAGTGAGGGCCTCTGCACCTAACACCATGCTTGACTCACAGGGAATGCTCAGCCAAGATGCTAACTGACTTGATTAGGTTTGATCAGGGTCAGTGTAAATAAGTACAGGAGGAGAAATAGGAAGCGAGAAATCAAAGGATGATGACTATAAGGGGAAACATGATATAATTTTAACCTGTAAATTATCTGAAAATAGACTACATGGTTTATTCAAAGCTAAATCTTTTATAATCTAATTATATGCAAATACTCCTACAGTCTGTCGTCCTTACCATCTTGAATACCCGGATGGAGTATTTTGGTGAAGCCGAATGGAGTCCCTTGGGGCTCTGACTCTTATTTGTGTAGACCACTCAGAAAAAGCTTTATGATATTCTTGCCCTGGCTCCAGAGTTAGCCATCTTCAAATAAAGGGCTGTCTGGCCAGGGAAGAGGATTCTCCTCCCCACACCTTAAGTCTCAGTCGCGAACCCTCCTCTTTTGGGGCCAGGTTGAACCAGTCCTGTTTCATGGTGTACATGTGGAGGTCAGAGGACAATCGCAGGTGTCAGTCCTCACCTTCTTTAGTATTTGAGACTGAGTCTCTTGTTGTTTGCAGCCGTTTATACCAGGATATTTGGCCTGAGAGATTCCTGGGAGTCTCCTGTCTCTACTCAGGAGTAGAAGTATTGGGATTATAGACATGCACTATCGTGCCTGGCTGTGCGTGGGCTCTGGGGTCCACGTCTTTACATTTGCACAGCAAGTGCTTTGCCTGCTGGGCCCTCACCCCAGTTTGACAGTGTGAGTCTTTAGCTTGAAGGGCAACAGCAATAGTTGAATAGAAATTGGCCCCCTCCCAGAGACATACCCTCTACTGCATTCCCCAGTTTTCAAGCTAGAGGATAAGCCCTATCTTACTCCAGTAAGTACAAATGCCTGCTATTAAAGCAAAGTTGTAACTGCCCTCACCAGTTCAAGTCTTGCCTTTCAAAACCTCTGAGTAAAACTAGTTTGTTTTTGTTTTTGTTTTTGTTTTTTTTCTGGCTTTTCATTTTTATGTTTGAAGATGTCCACTTGGCATCTGGTTTAGCAGTGCATGTAGGTTACCCCCTGCTATGGATCCCTGCTCTGTCAGCTTAGACAGGACAGATCTGGGACTCCAAGACAAAACACAAAAGACCCCTGCATAGTGGGCAGCCTTGATACCATTTCCATACTCCTCGTGACCTTGTCACTAGCCATTTCGGTTCACGGTAACAGACCTCAGTGTGTGGGGTCCAGCTTGTGGTTGGGACCATGTTTATTCTCACATGCTTAGATTTCTTCTGTAGTTCCTGACTGGCATCAGTACCTTGAATTGGGACCCTGTTTTACTTCACAAAGCTTCCCTCAGAGTGGAGCCAAACACTGTCCCTGTGGGTGACTACCTTATATTTGATTCCAAGTCCTTGTGCTTGCATTCTCCTTGGACTCTTGCCTGCTGTCAGACTCCACTCTGCTCTTGCCTTGGATATTCACTGCCTGCATGACCTCAGATTCCCTGTTTTGCAGCATGCAGACTGAACGGATCTGAGTGTATTATTGGATATAAAGACCAGACTCATCTTGGAAGTTACCTCAGAAAAACATTATATAGAATCTGTATATACCATAAGATCCAGACTGCAGATGAGGTGTTGTAGAAATATTTTTTTCTAATCCTGGGTTTCTACCCTGCCTTCGGGCATTCAGTTCCCAGATAAAGGACATACGACTTTTATTGTTTACAATAAGCCTTAATCAGCACTAGAGCTGGGCAAATGTCTATCCTCTATGCTATTAAATTATATTTCCTATTGATAACCCCAAGTTATTACTTACTATGTTTTATTCAGGCTGGTCTTAACTCCAGCTGGCTAGCCCTCAGGGTCATGCTTCCTGGACTCCTAACCCATAGCATCTTTCTCCTCCTTCTTTGTCTTCTTCTCCTTCTCCATGTGGTCTCCCCTACTTGAGGCTGGGAACACCAAGCACCATCCATCTCAATTCTGCCCAGCTATAGGCTATAGGCATCTTTATTTACCAATCAGAGATAACTTGAGGGCAAGGTTACACAGTATCACTTGGGTCTACTCGTGTGGATTCTCTCGTCTCTGGGGAAACCAGGTCTTGGGGGCCTAGACTTCCCATTACAATACATACCACCAGACCAAGCCTCAACATGAGGAGTGGAAGGGAAATGGTAGAATGGGAACATGACACATCCCATTTGGGAGGCAGTTTGTACATGTAGGATGCTGAGAATGACCGTCTCTATACATCATGTACCCTAAGAACCTTGCTTCATTCTCATCCCAGCCCCGCCAGTACCAAAGCTACACCACTGGGGATCTTAATATATTTAGTCCAGGAAGGGGCCCAAATATTTGCATCTTTAATACAATGCAAGGAGTTACTATGTATGAATAAGATTGGGAATTAGCAGACAGATGATCTCTTGTGTGTCTGTTACTGAAGTGCATGCTTCAGAACCTTGAGTCCCTGAAGTTTTCTAATCTATTGTGATAGTCTGTCCCTGCCCCTTTGGTGAGACTTTCTCCCTGCCAAGGTTCAATCCAACCCATGTCCCTGTTGTCCAGGATTCCATTCTAACTTCCCTTAGAAAACCAAGGATCCAAATGGACTGTCTCTTTTTATTCTTTTTTTTAGAACACATGCCACTTACTTGTATATATTTTTCATGACATGATTGGAAGAGTTGATGACACTGTGGTATTTTGGGGGATGTTTGCATTCATTCCTCTGAGCAGGCCTCTACTGAGGATCTTCGTATGTTTTGCCCTGCTCTACTTACTGAGGAGGACAGAGGTGGAATGAAGGGGATATTCTTCATGCCTGGAGTAGCTTGTGGTGGAGCAGAATTTCCCTTGCGCACTCTTCGAACAGATGTTATGCAAAAGCAAAATAAACTGGAAAACTAAAACCATTTCCTACTCAAATAATTTGGGGAAGACTTGTGTTAAAAACAAACAAGCTTCTTTATCAAAGGCCAGATCAGGATGTCTAATATGTTAGTATGAACTGTGCATCTCTATAAGAGGAAAAAAGTTCCTTCTTAGAAGGAGGAACAAAATACCCATGAAACTCCAGAGTTGCAGAGACAAAGTATGGAGCAGAGACTGAAGGAAGGACAATTCAGAGACTGCCCCACCTGGGGATCCTTCCCATACACAGTCACCAAACCCAGACACTATTGTGGATGCCAGCAAGTGCTGGACGACAGGAGCCTGATATAGCTGTCTCCTGAGAGGCTCTGCCAGTGCCCGACTAATACAGAAGTGGAGGCTCACAGCTATCCATTGGACTGAGCACAGCGTCCCCAATGAAGGAGCTAGAGAAAGGACCCAAGGAGCTGAAGGGGTTTGCAGCCCCATAAGAGGAACAACAACATGAACTAACTAGTACCCTCAGAGCTTCCAGGGAATAAACCACCAACCAAAGAGCACACATGGTGGGACTCATGGTTCCAGCTGCATATGTAGCAGAGGATGGCCTAGTTGGTCATCAATGGGAGAAGAGGCCTTTGGTCCTGTGAAGGCTCTATTCCCCAGTGTAGGGGATGCCAGGGGCAGAAAGTGGTAGAGGGTGGGTTGGGGAGCAGGGGGAGGGGAGAGGGAACAGGGATTTTTTTCAGAGGGGAAACCAGGAAAAAGGAGAACATTTGAAATATAAATAAAGAAAATACCTAATTAAAAAAAAAAGGAAGAAGAAAGTACGATCCAGTTCCCAAAGGTGCATGAAATATTCTGGGTGATATTTTATAGAATCCTGTTACAGGTCCTAGGATGCTGAATCTCAAATTAACCTTAATTCTGGGTATGAGAACTCTATGCATGCTGTCCCTGTGTCATGTCTGTTATTTAAGTGACAATTTGACTCACTGGAGTTTTAGTCTGGCTAAATGCTTAGGTCTTGTTTTCATTTAACTATCAATACTCAGATATTCCCTATTTGACACTCAGACTGTTGACATTTGGGAGACTTGAATATAGGGGCCTGTGAAGTTTAACAGAATTGATTTTGGATTACAGCTAAAGAGTGCTGAGATAGTTTCTTTTAGCTGAATCTTGCGTGCCAACCTCTTAGCCAGGGTTCCCAGCTCTGTGTTATACTTACTCAAGCTACAACTTAAGTCAGTAGATCATCTTTGTCCTGATTCAGGCCTCCGAAGAACATGCTGAATGAGACAGACCCCTTGTGTCACAGCACTAGAGACTTCCCTTGACATTGGCATTGATCTTTTAATCAGTACTGTTTGGTTTAGTCCTTCAACAAAGCTACATAGCTGAGCCATTTCTGGCTTCTCACAACCCTTCATCTGGGTCAAAGGAGAACATGAGAGGGTTTTGGAAACACTTCATGGAAACTCTCCTTTCCCTTGGCCCACCTGTCTACTCATTTTTCTGAAGAAAAGAAACTGAAGAAGTGAGTATTTTATTTCTGTGATTATAAAAGAAACCCGTGCTAATTATAGGAAATGTGGAAAAGATAGAAAAAAAATTGTCTAGAAAAAAAATGGAAACCCTGAATGTGACCACTTAGAGATTTCGGTTCATTTTTCTCAACATTTTTTATTGTGCATATGTATTCATTTTCTTAAAAATATCCATTACTTTCTGTCGAACATTACAATAAGCACAGCACTAAACAAAAGGCTTGCCTCCTCAAAATTCCTGCCCAGATGGAGCTTACACCTTTGTAGAGAAAAACAAACAAATAAATACAATTTCTGATGAAAGGTACCTTTAAAACATCTTGCTTTTGAGCTGGGAAGATGGTTCAGTTGGTAAAGTACCTGCTGATCTAGCACAAGATCTTGACTTCAAATTTCCCAGTATCAGTATGAAAAGCCAGCCATGGAGGCTTGCATCTAGAAGCCCTGCTCTGGGGACAGTGTGAGGACAGTGGGTCCTGAGAGCTCACTGACCAGCCAGTCTGGCCAAATTAATGACTTCTAAGTCCAATAAGAGATATTGTCTCAAAAAAATAAGGCAATGATGGAGGAAAATGCCTGATGTTAACTTGTGGTCTACACATACACACATGAACACACTTGTACACAAACACACACACATACACACAAAAGCACACAAACATACACACACACACATATTCACAAACACATACATGTGCACAAGCACAAAGCACACACACATACAAAATTACACACACATACACACCCATGCTCACATACACAAATGCACATAGATCTGCACACATACACACACATGTGCACAAGCAGGCATACACATACACTCATGTGCACAAACACACACACAAGTGCACACATACATACATACACATACACACATATACACATGCACACAGACATGCATACACACATAAACACACTCATGCATGCATGTGAGAACATGGGCACAAACACATGTCCAATTGCATACATATTTTTAAAATCTTGCTTTTTTTCTCTGAACTTAATATATTAGAATGTTATTTCAGATTGAGTTTGTGTTTATAAACTGAGGTTGGCTTTCAGTGATTCCTATTTTCCTTACTGTTTTCAACTCTCTCTTTAATGTTGAACCTACATTTTTATAGGGGTTGGTATGGTGCTCACCAGCTTAGGTTTCCAAAATGTAGCTTTTACTTTCTCTGAAAATTGGGATGAACTTCCTTCCGTATCCCCAGTCACTCAGTAATGCTTCTTCTTCTTGATTTCCCCAAGATTATAGACTGGTTCCCCAGTCCCACCTGCCTGAGAGACAATGTATCCTAATGGAGCTTGAAGCCCTGAGCTCATTTGCAGGAGTTCTGTCTATCTCTCCATCCATCATGGGCTTCTTCAGATTATTACCCGAGTCTATTCTCCTTTCCTAGATGGATGACTAGGGGTTTTGTTGTTGCTTTGCTGGCAGGTGGAATACATGCTATAGGACTTTGGAAACTCTGCCTGCTTCGTGGCCCACATAGCATCTTATCACGTGCTGCAAATAGTAACCTCGTTTTCAATCCTTACATTGCCCTGGAGTAAAGGACTGAACTGAACAAAAACCCTTCTAGTTTTCAAGTCTCCAGTCATGGTTTGAACGTGAAGGCACTGGCTCATGTTCTTAAGCATTTGGCCGCCAACTAGTAGACATCTTTTGGGAAGTTGTAGAACCTTAGGAGGTGGTGTCCTAGCTGAAGGAAGTGGTTTTCTAGGGGTAAGAGGAGCCCTTGAGGTTTGTCATGGGCCTCTACTTCCTGTCCCACTGAGATGTGAAGAGGGAGGGACTCAGCATCATACCTGTACCACTATGGAGCCACCCACCATCATGCTTTTTTGACCGTGAATGCTCATAGCCCCTCGAAATAAACCAGCCCAAACCAACCTCCCTTAGGTGGTTTCTTGTCAGCTATTTGGACTCAGCTGTGAGAAAAGCAACCAATATATCTCAATTGCTCTCCATTACAAAAGTCCCTGGCAGTAGCTGGTGGGGTTAAATCCAATCCCAAACTAGAATTAGAATATTCATTTAACTCCACCTTGCAGTATCCGAGGAGAAAGAAATCCTTCATGAAACAGATCACTAGGGGAGTAAAAGGACCTCGGGAGAAATTTAATTGAGAACCCCTCTCATGGGGAGAGGACAATGGATTTCATGGAATGAGCCCCAGATTGCAGCAGGTTTTCCCTGGTTGCAGGCATCCCACTGGGACCATTCTGGTCTGTTCTGCTTCAGAGAATGGTACTACTCCACCTCGCTCACCTTCAGCTTTGGGTTCCAACACAGAAGGCAAGCAGCTGGTTCTTCTCCAGATGCAGCCACCCCGGTGCTTCTCATTCGTTAACTGAAGCCCTTCCTCAGGGGAGTGGCTGACAGCTCCCTTTGATGGGCTATTGACAGTCATGCTGGGGCTTCTAAGTAGCTCCTTGTTAACCTTGAAAGATGACTATTTTAGTTCGTTGGAGACTCTGTCACCTCCCGCAGACAGAAGCAGATGATTTAAGAGGTGAGCAGGTAGGAATTCTGTGACCTTCAAACAGATAGCCCAGAATCAGTGGATACAGGTGAAACTCTATATGACTTGTCTGTCTTTATGTCTTGGCTCTATCCCCAGTCCACTGTATCAGATAAGAGATTTTTTTTGTCACCCTCTGAAGGGCTAGGCTTACCAGGCAAGCACAGAAGCAATTCACAACACAATTTCTCTGTAAACAGCCTTTACAGATACTGTAGGACTAGCAGACCTGGAGTGAAGCACTTTGGGCACAAAGAATACCATCTTTTAGGGCACAAGCCTGTGTGAGCAAATACATAAAACACAAACCTCGAGTTAATTTAGTCTAAATGCATAAAGAATAAAGCTGTTACACTTGCACATTTCCTAAACCAAGATCACAACACATAAAATTCTCTGTACTAAACACAAAAAGCACAAACTCAAGCTTCATTGTAGCCAGGCAAGTCAGAAAAAGGTGAAAAGGAAAATGAGAAGAGATGTACTGGAGTATGGGAGGAAGTTGGAGTTGTGAGCAGAAGCGGAGAGCCGTTCTGTAAATGCAGGTCACCACCTTCATCATCAGAGTACTCACAACCACCTGCTAATATCCGAAGAGCTCTTAACTCTAAACTCCACATTTCCCCACGAGAGAGGCTCTCAGTTCAGTTTCTCCTAAGGCCCTTTTTTCTTCTTTCGTGAATCCTTTTCATGCAGATTTTCTCTTTCCTCAAATACCACATGGTTCACCTTGCTTTGTTAATGAACAACATGGTTCTGGCTTATTGCTATACTTGGTATACCAGTAGTACTCTGGTTCAGTTATGGGCAAAATTCCCCTAGACGGTTAGTCCTGAAATTCTCTGCACCCTTTCCTTACCCTGCTGGACTAGTGCTGATCAATAAAAACCCTTCTCCAGCCCCTGCTGAATATAATATGGACCCATGACTTCCTTGCCTGATAGACCAACTGTAGCGTGTGCTGAACTGTAGCATGCCAACGGCTGTTCACTCCCCAAGTATACAGATGTCCCTGTGTGCCTTTTTCTCCTATAGCTATTTCTTCTGCTTCTATTGGCTTCACCCATATTTGTGTGAATGCAGAAATTTCAGGGGGTACAATTTTATTCCGCTACCAACCTGTTCTAGGAATTCCTTCCGTAATAAAATGCCTCTGCACAATCTCCATGAGTGTCTTTCCCAGATGTTGTAGATGGGGTTTTATTGACTGTCATAGGCTTAGACAGGAAAAGACTAACTTTGGGGTTACTTTTACCTTCCATGGCAGCTCTTCTATGGCTGCATCCCATGTCCAACTATCAAATGGCTCTCAGCCACAAAGTTTGTCTTATTTTAATCCACTTTTTCTCATACTTAGAGCCTGTAGTTTTCCATGGTCCCTTGATGGCTGAGAGTGTTTATTGCCCTCCTCCATTGTGAAAGCTACCAGACGTATCACCCTCATGCCTCAGTAACCTCCTTCCTTGATAACTAGACTTCAGGGTCTTGGTTTTCTTTTACTTGGACCTCCAGCCAAAGCTCAAGCCTTTATCCATTTCCCATTAACACTTGGAGGCCTGTCTCATCTTATGATTACAGGTAAAAGGGCTTTCTCCATCACACACTTGGGCCTTGATCGTCAAACAACTCTGTCTCTACCACTGCCAACCCTAAACAGTCTTGGTCCCACTAACTTACGTATTTGGATTAGATTTACAACATGTACAAAGTCATCCTCTTTCTTCTCGCCCTTCAGTGAAACCAGCTGTTGGACATTTACCAACGTTGTTAAGTCTCTTTTGATATTCTGAGGACAAGGCCTTTTATACCTAGCAGACATATGTGTGCCTGAGATCATAGAACTTACCTTAATCCCCTTGGGGTAGTGAAGGAAGGAAGGGAGCAGAGCAAGAAAGAGATGCATTTCCTTAAACTTAGAGGGACAGACTCATTTCGATTCTACCTGTCTGTTTAAACAATGTGTCCTTTGGTCAGTTTAGATACAGCTTAGAATATTACTTCTTAAAGTTTAAGGGTCAGAAAATGATCCCACTGGGCAGATTTTGATCGAATGAGTCTGTAATAATCTGAGAACAAGGATCTGGGAAAAGTTCATGTCTCTGGTTATACCACCATGTGTAAACCACTCTTGAGTCCCAAGAAACTGGACTTCTTCTCCACTAGAGACTAGACTTGTCCACACTGAGGGCTTCTTTAATGGCTGATCCCATTCACCAGTCCTCTCCACTGTCTCTACCAGGCTCCGCATCCCCTGTGCCTCAGCAGCTTCCTGCATTGCTGACCCAGTCTCTGCCTCATCTTGGGCTCCCATAGTGGTTCTGTTAGATGTAGCATTCCCTGTGCTCCAACTGCCTCCTTCCTTGCTGACCCAGACTCAAGGTCTGTTTCCTTTGCACATAGAACTCCAGCTGACCCTCAAAGCTAAGATTCACCATTTGTAAAATAAGGCATGGAACTACCTGGCATCTAAGCCCTTCTCCATACTGAACTGTAAGGCTCTATGCAGTGTCATCAATCCTGCTCAACACCAATGCCTCCTCTTGACCATCTCCCCCAATTCCATCGTTACAGTTCATCCTGAGCGACTTTCAGGCCCCAATTCAATTCAACTCCAACAGTTCAGTTCAGAAATCTCCGTGTGTATTTATTATTATTATTATTATTATTATTATTATTATTATTAAATTTTTTGCTTAGAGCTTAAACAAAGATGCTGTTAACAAAGGTGAAGGGTTAAGTTATACAAATGGAAGAGCAGGCTTGGAGAGAAGAGCCCAACTTTATATTTGTTAGATGTGTTGTGAGCTTGTAATAGGTATAGGTAGAAGGGCTGCTTGCTGTAACCCCTAGGACTAGATCACCTGTGATTGGAGCTCAGCTGTGGTATTCATAAGCTGTGTGATCTCAGAAGTGTTACTTAACCTCTTTTCTGCCTTGATTTCCTTATCTGTCAAACAAAGATAACAGCAGTAACTACTTCCTAGGGCTGTCATTTTGTTAGGGAGATTAAATGAGCTGATCTTTATAAAATGCTTTGGATATTACCATACATAGCATTTTAAGAAAATTCTTTTTAAAAGTAGATGTGCTGAGTGGTCACTCAAGAATTGTCCAGGTAGGAGACCAACTAGCCTTTCATTGAGATCAAGGCCAGGAGACAAAGATGATTTCCTGAGAGATTGTGAGCTGTAGACTGATCAGCAAAGAGGAAAGAAATAGAAATTTTAGGGACTACCACTATGTAGGGACTGGGCAGGAGGAAGGAAATCAATTCAGAAAACTCAGGATTATGACCCAAGAGGAAACAAAGTCAGAGGACAAGTAGGTAGAGAACTGAGAAAGGAGCAGCATTCAACACAAGAGACCCAGGAACATAGGGTAGAGATGGGAAGAAAACAAGAACAAATGAACAAAAAGCCAAAACCCTTTGTTCCCATGGCCAAGGAAGCATGTGCCAGCTGCATAGAATTCCTATTTGTTTCTCTGCCACCCATAAACCATCAACAAGGGAGCAAGTTTATGATATAGAGATAGCCTCATAGACTGGGGACTGTCACATGGGTGTCACACAACAGGCCTTACTCGATGCTGCTCAAGTACCATCTCTGCTGCTACACTCTTGGCTTCTGGTCCTTGGTGGCACCTTACCGTTCTTGTCTATTGAATAAAGAGACAGTAAACAACATTGGAAGAATCTCATTTCCTGCCCTGACTTTCCTTCTCAGGGTAAGAGGACCCTAAGGAATAGGGAAAGCCAGGATTTCTTGGTGGTGAATGTCATTTTATGTTGAGACTAGGTCATTGAAGAAATTAAGATGAGGTCCCATTAAGTATGGGCTAGAAGTAGCTAGCTGGTAAAGGTCTTAGGAAAGCTGGCCAGAAACCATCTTCTTGTCCTTCATGGCATCCCTGGGCAGGGTTGGTGCGTCTTCCTGATAGCCCAGTGTGCAGTTGTGGGGCCCAAATTGTGTCTAGGAAGCCCTTTCAGGTCTGATGGCTATCTTTACTTCGGGGAGACCACCTGACCTCTGAATGGTGGTGACAAGTGATAAACTCCAGCAGTTGTTACATTGGCCCAGATGACCTTAAGGAAGTTTTTCAAGTTTAAGATGGTAAGCTCCCAGGTGGTCATTCTGATGATAGCAGAGTCTAAGCTTCTCCAGGTGCCGTCTAAGTGACAGCAGCAAGGTGTTCAGCACTGAGTTGGAGGTTTAGACATCTGCCAGTAGGAGAACAAACAGAGAGTGATAGAGAGAAGAAGGGAAGATGAGCAAGGAGGAAGGAGGGGTGTGTGTCGGCTGATTGAAGAGTCTCTGCTAAGAAATTATAATTCCCTAGCCCCGTGGGCCAGGTAAGAGGGAGAAAAGGAAGTGGGGGCATTGATTGGGAGGTGAGGGGGAGCTCTGACTCATTCTTGTGTTGACAAATAGGCTGGATTCCTTTCACTCGGCTGGACTTTGCCCTTTCAGGATGTACAGCCAGCGTCAGCACACTGCTAATGGGGCTTTGAGAGTCTCCTTTGATGAGCACGTCCCAGAAAGCAGGTATTAGCCATTTCTGCTGGGGAGGCAATGAAGGCATTTGCAGCTGAAATCGGCTTTCCTGGCTGCCCTAATAAAGCAGAGACTTTCAAAGCCCCATTAGCAGTGTGCTGACTGCAGCTTTACATCTGTACTAGCCCAGTGCAGGGGAGGGGAGTGCTAGGCCCTCGGATCCTGAACCCCAACAAACAACTGACTGACCAAAGCCAGCTTCGTTTCCATCAACACTTTTTGAGCTCCTTAGAAAAGAGACCTCATCTCTTCAACTAAGGGCCTAGCATGTTGCAAAATAGACTCTCAATCGATGTTTATGGAACTGATGAACAAGTCTGGAGGTGGTCATCTGCTAAAAGAAGCTGCAGCACCACATTATGAGATGGCTCCCAGTCCTTGGTGAGTCTATAATACACAGTTATGAGGTGGATGGATGACAGGTAGGTCCAAATGGGGGTTGGGAAGAATGAATGAGGTACAGGAAAAATAAACTGACTTGCTCATTCTACCCCTCCTTGATGAATTCTTGAAGCACTCCAAAGACATGTCCCATGTCTGCTCTAGAAGATGGCTGGAAAGCCTCCCCTTGTTAGGTAGCAAATGTAAGGAATTGGTATGAGGAGGAGGGGAAGCAATGTCAGGCAGTTTTGTAAGAGATAGGTACCAGTAAGTCAGCATAGACAGGAATGGTCTCCATGTTCTGGAGCAGGTAGTAGAGTCTCTCAGAAGTCATGGGCCTCACCAAGCTTTCTAAAGATGTAAGTGGCAAGACCAGAATCTGAATGTGAGTCAGCTGGCTTCCCATACTTCCTCCTGTTTCCCTCTGGACCAAGAGTCCAGGAAGGCTGCCATTCTGGACATCAACTTTTAGACAGATGGTATTTACCACCTGCCCTCACCATGTGCACATGCCCTTTGTTAGATAGCAATCTCAAAGGGGACTGTCCCAATTGGATCAGGTTCTGAGAAGAACTTCCACGGACCAAAGCACCTCTCCTGAGGATGGGTGGATAAGCAGTATAGCAGGCCTGGGGTTACAGCTTCCATTAGAAAATGAGTCTCCCTACTTACCATCCTACTTCCCACCACTCTTTCCCAAATGTTTATTCTTCCAGACAGGGCCTTCCAGAAAGTCCTGGAAAAGGGAAAAAACCACAAATAAATAAATGGAAGGGAACAGATAAATACTAACATAAGAGGTTACCTGAACTGCCTGCCCTGGATATTTACTCCTTGAATTGGTTTGACTGGGGCTGCTCCTGAGCTCACAGAAATCCTCCAAAAGCGCTGAGGTGTGACTGTGGCTGTTCGCCTGGCCCTTATGCCATTTGAATATTTCCAGTCAAGGTTTAGTCACTGCACATCTTTGAGAGTCCTCTAATCAGAGAAATTA
Source organism: Mastomys coucha (assembly GCF_008632895.1). Lineage (NCBI taxonomy): Eukaryota > Metazoa > Chordata > Mammalia > Rodentia > Muridae > Mastomys > Mastomys coucha. Next base: position 41,484,268 of record NW_022196906.1, on the reverse strand, counting down.
ACTCTCATCAGACACAAGAATTAATCTTTGTTAGTGTTGATGTCAGTCTAACTTTGCCTTCTTCCGTGCCAGACGTGGAGAGGGACATCCTAGCAGGGAGCTGCTGCCACTGCCAAAGACCTCAACAGAGGAATGGAAGCTGCCTCTCCTCCCACCGGAGGTGGGAGGTCTGTATGGTGCAAGAGTTCTAACCTGATGCTCATCGATGATTTGTGCTACACACAGAGACCTAACATTACTGAATTTCTTGAAAGTGTGAGTATGGTTCCAGGAAGCCAGGCAAGGAGGTCCTTGGGAAGGATAGCAGCAGCAAATGCCATCTAGCCAGGTGTCAGGCAGTGACACCCAAAGAGGAGGGCAGATTCATTGTTGGCTCACCAGTGTGTTAAATGAAGTCTCATATTTTGAAATCATCCTTCGGTGGTGGTGGTGAGGGCACGGGGCGGGGGCAGCAAGGGTGGCGACAGGTCTCCAACACATCCATGAAAAAAGTCTGGCAACAACTCAGAGCCTCTGAGAATCGCAACTTGAGTCAAAGAGAACCTGTAATGTTAAGGCAATCTGATTGCTGCCGAATAAATAAATGAGATGTTAACACCATCTTGCATAATGTATATTTCATATCCTCTCATTTGCTCATGAAAAATATATTGCATAGACTTGTCTGTTAACACCACATTCGGTGACTCTGAGCGCTTGATTTTGCTAGTGTCATGCTATCTCAACCCTTAAGTCAGCTGTAGTTGCTGGAGTTGGTAGCCTTTTAGAGGAGATTGTTTCCTCTGTAGGACTGAACATTCTGGGGGCTTTGCTTCTGAGGGAAGGGTGGGTAAGGAAGGTGCTTGTGTGGTGATTAGAAAGGACCTCTATCTTTTTGTCTCCTCGTCTGGTTGTGACCTTGAAATTTTACTTCTCTTTGGCCATCAGTTTCCCTGTCTGTAAAATGAGGCGATTGGTCAGGATAGTCCTCAAGATCCTTCTAGCACTAATCTGTAAGTTAACTGTAAGTGATCACTGATGAAGCAGGGCAGGGAACAGCCTTAGGTATTTGCGACCCAGGAGGAGGTGAGTTTCTCTATGATTTGGGTCACAATGGTCAGAATTTAAACCACTTCCACAGGCATTGTCAGAGTCTCCCAGATATACTTGTTACTCAGATAGATAGATAGATAGATAGATAGATAGATAGATAGATAGATAGATAGATGGAGGAGACCCCCTTCAAGACAAGTCACCTTCTCACTGGCTTGTGACACACTATAAGAACCATCTCTATTATGGATGCAACCATGGATGCCACCCACATTGATTCATACCTTGGTGAGCTCATGGATCACTGACAGCCGTGTCACCTGGCAGGCTGCCTGGAACTCACCAGCGCCTGTCGGAAGACACAGCTTCACCTCTGTTTTGCAGGGTACCCTTTGGGTTTAAACCACCTCTTGTCATTCTGGGGGACAGTTACATCCTCAACTCAAAAGCCAGGGATTCTAAGAGGAGTGGCACTGGCAGGAACGAGTGGAGGCTTGCAGAAGCACAAGGAGATAACAAAGTTTCTTTTCAAACACCTTTTCATAGTTCAAAGCCCTAGGAGGCCACTAAACAATGCATTGGCAGCCAGGCCGAGTTCCTGCTATCTTGTTGACTGAAGCATTCATTGTGAGGCTTCACAGGCTTCCTATTATGAGGGAAAGGAAGGCTTTGACCACTTCTGCATAGTGCAGATTAATCTGCCTGCTGCTCTGACACCTTACCTTCATGGTCTTTGTCTCATCGGGTGTCACAAGGGTGTCACAAGGGAGGGTGAGTTGCTCTCCCTGGTTTTTGTATATGTCCTTTTTAATCTTTTTTTTTTTTTAAGCTCTCTTTGATTGTGACTCCAGGGAAGCCAGGAAAGTGCTTGGGTGGGACTCAGGAGGGACTTCTGTGTGCTGCAGGAGCATTAACCCTGATCACCCACTGGTAGGTTCAGGGCCAAGGTGACCACATCTCCTTTCTTGACCTTCATGCTTGGAGGATGTCATAAGATCAAACCAGGCACACTGCTACAAAACAAGCTTCCTAAAAACACAAAAGGCTCACCACAGCCACTGCGGCCATCCTAAAACTCCGCCCAGCATGTACAAGAGATGGAAGGAGGATTAAAGGAAGAGGATGCTAGGTAGCAGTTCGATGTCAATTTCTGAGAGGACAAGCACTTAAAGAATATTTGGCATCTGGCAAAGCTGCCACTTCCCAGACTTGTAAATCGATCTCAACAGGGCCTGGGTCTTAAAACAAATCATGCTCCACACTCAGTGAAATAAAAAGTAAATAGAAAAATACATTTGGTCTTTTTTTTTCTCATCCGTGGTTTTACAGGAGCCAACAAGCTGCATTCTAGAAGAAGGAAATCACCAGTTGGAGCTTTTCTGAGATCCCAGAATTTACACATCTGTAAAGTAGGGATAAAAAGACTTCAACCATGATTATTGTGGGGTCTACCATCTGAATAGAGCAGGGCACACAACAACACTGAGGGCATTGAGGTTAGGTACTTGAAAGGGTCCCATCTTCAGCTTGAACATGATCCTTGGTTATTTGGTGCTGCCCTTTCTGGCTAAAATTGCCAAGGATTAGCAATCTGGGTTCAGGAACAGATTTGGTGTCTGAGGCCAAAATAAGGTGAGATTCTTCTGGGGTGGAGGGGAGGGAGGTTGGAGAGGGACAGGTGACAGACATATCAGGGAGATGGCTGGCTGCCTCACAGCCAGAAGGAAATAAACTCTTTATTTTTTGTATTTACATAGGCAGGAAGGGAGGATGTTGGCTTAGACCAGGCCTGGTGGGATTAGTTTAATTTGAAGAGGGTATTGACCACAATCCTTTTTACAACTCCTATTGAGTTCAGATATGTTCAGAATTGTTCAGATTTTAGAAGAATAATCATAAAGTACTGTACATGATGCCAAGTCTGGGGTCTTAATTTATGAGAAAAAAATCAGATATTTGTGGAAACTATTCATTTTTAATTGGGATGAATGAAGTCTACAGAGAAATTCAGGTCAAGTCAGTTTTGTTGCCAAATGAGTCATAAAAAAAAAGTGTTAGTATCCAGAGCTTTTTAAAGTTTAAAATTGCACCCAGTTGATTTGTAAGAATAACAGAGCTAATGATAAATAGTAACAGTTTCATTTACTAATCATTTTCCTTGTGCCAGGGTCACTAGGTGTCTTACATAGATGTTCATATTTATTCTCCAACTGTCTTAGGACATTAGAATTAACTTTTCCCTTTTAGTGATGGAGAAAACCAGGCTCAGAGAAATGATACAGCCTACCTGCAGGTTACACAGTCAGGCAACAGTCACCCTAGGATTTGAACTTATATTCATTTGATTGCAAAATCTATAGTGATAAAAATGGCTTTGGGTTTCTTCCTGGCACAGAAGAGGTTGACTTGAGCTGGAGTTCAGACAGTTTGTCTTATGGGTGATAGGCTATTTGCAAGACAAGTCCAGCCACATTTTGTGTCTTAAATGGCCTTGTAGCTGTGAGCTATAAATAATCAAGAGGTAGACTGGGTACAGGGGAATATCAGACTGACCATCACCCTATGGGCAAACCAACTGTATTGACGTATGCTTAGCCCAGGTAATCATTGACCTTGATTTGATCCTTACCACTCAAGATAAACTTCCTTCCTGTTCAAATGTTCTCATTTGGAACTCAGTCGTCAGACAGAGTGAGCCTTGAAGGCCCACACCATGCCTCCTCTCTGTGTGACCTCTATTGTGTGGGTAGAGTACTACACAGGGACAAAAGTCCTAATGAGTCTTAATGTGGGAGGAAATGGCCATCCTAAAAATAACACCAGGCCCTGTGGAGTAATGACATCATTAGCCAACTCCAGCCTAGAGGGATCCTAAGCACTTTTGACTAGACATTTTATTTTAGCACAAGATGTATCAAGTAGATCTATTATGCTTGTCAGGGCAACCAAGGGGTTGCAAGGCAAGAATTAAGTGGAAGGGGCATGTGAAGGGCCACGGTACTTCCTTTCATCACATTTTACACAATTTAGAATAGTTGCTAGCTTGACTCTTTGGATGGGCAGTCTTCACAAGCCCAACAAAACAGATCCGGGGAGAGAAGAAAGTCTATCCCATGGAGAAAAGGACTTGACATTTTAACTTCCTTGTGAGGCTTGCAGAGGAGAGGCCTGGGAAACTGGATTAACCAGGAGCTGCTGAGAAAGCCAGAAGTCAATGACATGGATACTTCCTCTGCCTCAGGATTATCCTTCTCTCTTCAGTTGACAAGTAAGCAGAAGGTTTCCTCTTTCTCATGGTCCTTTTCCTAACAGGGTTCTTAGGCTCATGCATGAAATAACACGGTCTTATTACCGTCCTCTCACCTCTTCTACTCAACCATGAAGACTGTGAGTCCAGGATTAGTATTACCCATGCCCTCTTCTCAGTCCTAGGCAAAGGGCCCTATGTGAGGAACTGCAGTAAAAATCTGTTGAGTTAAATTAAAAGCCTGCGAGTTCCTTGGGTTCATCTTTGTCTGGCCACTTAAAACAAGTTATTACTACAGTCCTTTAACCCTAGGAATGGAAGCAGAAGCCAGTCCTTTTGAGAGAAATAAAATGTGTATCAGGTTAAACACAAAGAGGCTCATATGTTCAGCTTGAGTTAAGTTGACCTAGAACCTCAGGTTCCCCTTCATACACTATAACAACGACTCCCACCTACTATCTGCTGCCTTCATAATGGGCAATAAATGATGTCATTCCTGGGCATAGTCCGGCGACAAATCAGCCTCCTATTGTAACTTCAGATCTAACATGTCTTTCTCTTTGCTGTTGCCCTGCTCCTCCATGGGCACGGGCACGATATTTTCATGGATTCAGAGCCTCAAGGCAGGAGATAAGTGTGTGCTTACTCTCAATGTGGCCTTCTTCATGTCTAGCCATATACTTGATTTTCCCATAACAGAGAAAATGCAGCTGCCTCCCCCTCAGCTTCCCTTCCTCCTTTCTTTGCCTGCCCTCCTTTCCCACTTGCAATGTCTCTCAGCCCTCCCTACTTTGCTCTGCCCCCTGGGGCCCGTCATAATTAGAAAATGGAGGAAGGAGGGGAGCCAGCCTAGTCCATCAGGGCTTCAGAGGGAGCTGGGACTTCGTGCTGGGGACCCAGGGCTGCAAGGGTTTCAATATCTCTTTTTCTTTCCCTACCACAAAACCTTGTCAACACACTGGGCCTGATGCTAAACACCAGGGAGGAGTTAAGTCCAGCAGCTCATGTCTTTCCTTAGTACATACTGAAATATGTAACTATGCATTCTCCTGTGGTACAAATTCTCAAGGAAATCCTTTTGTATTACTCCCTCTCTATACTTTTATGTTATGGCTCCTACAAGCCCTCCATTCTACCATTCAAGAAGGAAAACAGTAGTTGTATTGGATGGCTAGCTGCATCCCAAGTCTTTCTTTCCTGCTCCAAGCATCAGTGAGCACAGCTGAGCATGCTTTAGCTCAACACTACAGGCTACGCACAGGAGATGGATGCAGGCGTTTTCAGCTTCTGCTGTACCACACTCTTGCTCCTCCACTGGCATTTTCCTGAGCAACGCTGAGGGGATCATTAATCTGTCTCCTTGCTATTTTTCTGCCCAGCCCAGGGGACGGTGTTGGCCTATAAATCAGCTCAGTGTAGAGTGGGAAAAATCAAGAAAGGGATACAGTAGGAAAGAAAATAGCCACTTAGGAAGGATACAATCCTCAGTCTAACACCTGGAAAGTGGAGGAAGAAGCTTCGGCGATCTTTTGAGGAAGTAACGCAGGAAGATAAAATCACACCATCCTAGCAGGGCACGATCTAGGACAAAGGGGATCTTGAATCTCATCTTCACGATGCAGTTCTAAGCTTCTTGTTCCAGCTAATCCCTCAGGGATACAAGTAGGCCATCTGCTGAGGTGGAACCCCACCCTGCTCCCACTCAGCTTTCTGCAATTGGGAAACTACAGCATTTGCAGAGAAACAGAGCAAATTCCACCGTGCCATTTATACAAACCCTACCTATCTGCTCATGGCAATTAATTATTAAAACCCACTGGAAAAAGATTTCTATGCGGCAGCGTCTGGATTAGGAGGCAGTATGGTAGATAAGGAGAACAGGAGCCTGGGATGTGGCCGGACACTGGGCTTCTTCTGAATCTCTGGGTACATTAACCCTGGGCTAATTCCTCTGTTTCCCTATCCTTTAAGATGAGCTTGAAAGCTGAGGTTCTGTGACCTGGACCTGTCAGAATAGTGATGGGAAGAACTAATATTTCACCCATTGACTGCCATGTCTTGGCTACCATTCTTAAGACTCCATAGGAAGGAAAAAGGGATGCTTCCTTGTGTCCATCACTGTGGGTCCTACGTCTAACCTGCTGGTATCTAGTGTACATGATACCATGAGTGTGAATGGTCCCTTCTAGTCCAAACTGTGTTCTAGAAAGTTTTAAGAATTTGCAAAAATATTTTCATGGGTTCAAGAGCTCAAGCTTCAGAAAGAGAGGCAAGCTACTAATGCATAATGAGAGATTGTGGGCCTGGATGAAGCTCCGAAACCACATCACTGAAATGAAGCCACAATACCTGTCTTACTGCTTTTTTGTGATCACTAGGGTTCAGGTAGGACAAGTAAACAGTACTTGGAGGCACTCAGTGTGGGAAACCATTACTGTGATTAGATCATTGGAGTTAAAGACAGAAGGTTAATGGAATGGATGTGCCTTCCAGGGAGATATCCCACAGGCTAGGTGATGTGGGTGTGCTTATAAGTATGCGTATGTGGAGCAGGAGGGCTTGACTCTGTGTATATGTGCATGTATATATGAGTAAGGGTACCCGCAAATGTGTACATGTATGTGCAAGCGTGTATCTTTCAGTTGGGGTATACAGGATAACTAGCTCTACAGGTAGACTTTGCCTTTGTTCACACTTCTATTCCTGCCTGGCATATCCTCCTCACTTTTCTTATTCCATGTACTACTAGTAATTGGTCAGGAGTCAGCTTGTAATGGAGGCTTTTTGAATCCAGCCTTGAGCTCTTAGAGAATAACTGATCATTCCCTCTCCTGTCTTCCTCTGTGTTCACTAGACAAGCAACAAATACAGGGCCTGTGTGGTGTCTAGAGGTCACTGACTAGATAGAGTCCTGCTCCTCCAATGTATAGCTGAGCTAACTAACCTTTAGAAACCCTAGCTTCCCAAGTAAAAGATCTGTTTGACAAGAACTTCAAGTCTTTGAAGAAGGAAATTGAAGAAGATCTCAGAAGATGGAAAGATCTCCCATGCTCGTGGATTGACAGGATTAATATAGCAAAAATGGCCATCTTACCGAAGGCAATCTATAGACACAATGCAATCCCCATTAAAATTCCAACTCAATTCTTCACAGACTTAGAAAGAGCAATTTGCAAATTCATCTGGAACAACAAAAAACCCAGGATAGCCAAAACTATTCTCAACAACAAAGGAACCTCTGGTGGAATCACCACCCCGGACCTTAAGCTGTACTACAGAGCAATTGTGATAAAAACTGCATGGTATTGGTACAGTGACAGGCAGGTAGATCAATGGAACAGAACTGAAGACCCAGAAATGAACCCATACACCTATGGTCACTTGATCTTTGACAAAGGAGCCAAAACCACACAGTGGAAAAAAGACAGCATTTTCAACAAATAGCGCTGGCTCAACTGGCCGTTAGCATGTAGAAGAATGCAAATCGGTCCATTCCTATCTCCTTGTACAAAGCTCAAGTCCAAGTGGATCAGGGGCCTCCACATCAAACCAGATACACTGAAACTAATAGAAAAGAAAGTGGGGAAGAGTCTCGAGCACAGGGGAAATTTTTCTGAACAGAACGCCAATAGCTTATGCTCTAAGATCAAGAATTGACAAATGGGACCTCATAAAGTTGCAAAGCTTCTGTAAGGCAAAAGACACTGTCAACAGGACAAAACGGCAACCAACAAATTGGGAAAAGATCTTTACGAATCTTATGTCTGATAGAGGGCTAGTATCCAATGTATACAAAGAACTCAAGAAGTTAGACTCCAGAGAATCAAGTAACCCTACTAAAAAATGGGGTACAGAGCTAAACAAAGAATTCTCAACTGATGAATACCGAATGGTTGAGAAGCACCTAAAGAAATGTTCAACATCCTTAGTCATCAGAGAAATGCAAATCAAAACAACCCTGAGATTCCACCTCATACCACTCAGATTGGCTAGGATAAAAAACTCGTGTGACAGCAGCTGCTGAAGAGGTTGTGGAGAAAGAGGAACACTTCATTGCTGGTGGGATTGCAAGCTGGTACAACCACTCTGGAAATCAGTTTGGCAGTTCCTCTAGAAATTGGATATAGTTCTACTAGAGGACCCAGCTATACCACTCCTGGGCATATACCCAGAAGATGCTCCAACATATAATAAGGATACATGCTCCACCATGTTCATAGCAGCCTTATTTATAATAGCCAGAACCTGGAAACAACCCAGATGTCCCTCAACAGAGGAATGGATACAGAAATTGGGTACATCTACACAATGGAGTACTACTCAGCTATTAAAAACAATGAATTTATGAAATTCCTAGGGAAATGAATGGATCTGGAGAATATCATCCTGAGTGAGGTAACCCAATCACAAAAGAACACACATGGTATGCACTCTCTGATAAGTGGTAATTAGCCCAGAAGTTTGGAATGCAGGAAGAACAACCCACAAACCACAAGAAACTCAAGAAGAAGGAAGACCAAAATGTGGACATTTCACTCTTTCTTAAAAGGGGGAACAAAATACCTATGGAAGGAGTTGCAGAGACTAACTATGGAGCAGAGACTGAAGGAAGTACAATCCAGCCTGATATAGCTGTCTCCTGAGAGGCTTTGATAGTACCTGACTAATACAGAAGTAGAGGCTCACAGCCATCCATTGAACTGAGTACAGGGTCCTCAATGAAGGAGTTAGAGAAAGGAGCAAAGGAGCTGAAGGGTTTGCAGCCCCTTAGGATGAACAACAATATGAACTAGCTAGCACCCTCAGAGCTCCCAGGGACTAAACCACCAACCAAGGAGTATACATGGTGGGACTAATTGCTCTGGCAGCATGTGTACAGTAAAGGATTGCAAAGTCGGTCATCAGTGGGAGGACAGGCCCTTGTCCCTGTGAAGGTTCTGTGCCCCAGTGTAGGGGAATGCCGGGGCCAATAAGTGGGAGAGGGTGGAGTGGCAAGCAGGGGGAGGGGGGAGGCAACAGGGGTTTGTTCTTGTTGTTTTTTGGTTTTGGAGGGGAAACTGGGAAGGAGAAAATATCTAATAAAACAAAAACAAAATAAAACAAAACAAAAGAAACCCTAGCTTCCTTGTCTGTCATAGGGACATAGGGTGTCTCGTTCATATGACTCATAGTTTTCAGAACATAAAGCCATAGAGCGTTTCACATGGTACCTGGTCCTTACTCAGTGGTCAGGCCATGCCACACATCATCATAACTTCCACTGCTGTGTCTGCAACATTACAATGTTAGAGCAGCTCACTGTATTTGTTCTCACCCATCTTGAACTCTCCCGAGAGGAGACTTTTTCTCTAGCATTCAAGTTAGCGGCCTTGGCTCTGTAGCTGTTTGATAAACATTACTTCTTTCTTCTTCTCCATCTTTACCTCTCCACATTCTCCTTCAAGTTACCATTAGGATGAAAGCCAGGACACAGCCTTGTCCCCATTAAAAACAGATATTCTTAGTCAATTCATTAAGACCCACTCTGACTCTATATTTAGCAGGTATTCAGCATATATTTATTACATCAGCAAGGCTATTTTTCCCCCACTGTTGTCTTCAATAGACTCAGTTGAAACACTAGGGATGTCTTCTGCTCCACCAGTGCATCCAAAGCCTAAACTTCTGGTGGGACAATACCCTACTGTTGCTGTTCCACACAAAGTGCCTTTGGCCACCCTGGCCTGCTCATTTCCCAAGCATGCAGCCCCAAATAAAACTGCACCCAAAGAAAAGACTGGCTCACCAGAGAACTGACCCCTAATGCGTACAGACATGCCATTGTGTAGAAAAGGAGGCCTCAGCCCCTCTCATTTTCTATCCTCTATGAGCCTCCTTCCATACAGATCTAAGAAGAGGCTGATGGCCACTCTTCTTTCTCTGGCTCTTATGCTTGACATGAGAATTTCCCTCCAAATTTTCAGTGAGAATTAGAAGTAAGCTGTGTTCTCTGTGACCCAGGATTTAGCATGCTTGCATGACATCCAGGTGTCTGAGAAATCTCTCAGAGCATGTCTTGTGCTTCTGTTATTCAGTCTTTAGGTCAAAGTTTCTACCTTGATGTGCTACTTGAATTTTTCCCCACTGTATAATTTTAGGAGCTTCATGCTTGGCATGAACATGCCTTTTGCAGTAGGGACTGCTACCTTAATCTCACCAGTGAGATGTATTTGTCCTCTCTGCCCGATGCAAACATCTTGGTGTATAGGAATTAGACTGTCAGTGCTCTCTCTTCCCTTGGGTTTCATCTGATCTCTTGAACTTTAGAATTACTCAGACCGTATTTCCTTCCTCACCTTGCTGTGGGTAAGTGTATACACATTAGAGTATTTGGTCCCTCTCCACGGTATCAGCCAGTCAGATTTTCCTAGTTGCTCTTGGAGCACTGGGAACCAGAAAAGTATAAAAGCTCTATGGCTATCTTCTCTGTCCCTTACGAGGGTGAGTTATACGCCATGACCAAGCACTTAGATTTTGCTGAGTGCACATATGTGTAAATGCGTGTGAGCATGAGAAAGACACAATGGAGAATCCAGTTGTAGATGATGCAAAGGTAGGACATTTATAGGACCTACCCAGAGAGGTTGTCCAACAGATGGTTAGCTACTCAATGGTAAAACTCAAGAGACTTATCTAAGTGACAAGCACAGGTGTTGCAGCATTTTCTCTGTCTAATCACATTAGGGCAGTGACAGGCCTGAGATTGGACAGGAATAGAGAGGTGGAGCTAGAAGTGGAGGAGGAAAAAGGGCAGAGAGCAGGAAGGGGCAGGGGATCATCATCATGGAGGCAGAGGAAGATGACAATTCAGACCCCATGTGGTTATAACAACCAAGTTAAGGTTTTTACAAGGTTGGGATAATTGGTTAAAACATTGTCTTTATCATTGGACTCTGAAATCATTGTATTGGCATCTTGTAAATTGTGATCTTATTATTATATAAACCTGATTAGATAATTAAGCCTTAAGAGTCATGCTTTACCGGGTACTAGGTGCTAAATGAATGATTGTGGGGGTGCGTAAAGCGTTGCATGTGAGTGAAATGTTGCTGCTAGCTGGGAGAAAATAGCAAGAGCCCGCCAGGACATAGTGTTGTGGCTGGGTGGTACCGGCACTAGAACATGGTCCAGCAGGAAAGAGAGTTTGCGGGGTGAATTCATTTTTTTATTATTTCACGCAACACATAGGTACTGGCACCAAGTTATGCAAGGTCATTAAGTTCATGACTCTGCCTAGGAAAACCTTGCAGATAAGTAACAGTGGACTTTTGATCCTAGAAGACTCCCATTGTTTAGCCAGAGGTGATTGAAAAAGCTGCTGTAGACTAGCAGAGGACCCAGCTATACCTCTCCTGGGCATATACCCAGAAGATGCTCCAACATGCAATAAGGACACATGCTCCACTATGTTCATAGCAGCCTTATTTATAATAGCCAGAAGCTGGAAACAACCCAGATGGCCCTCAACAGAGGAATGGATACAGAAAATGTGGTACATTTACACAATGGAGTACTACTCAGCTATTAAAAACAATGACTTCATGAAATTCGCAGGCAAACGGAAGGAACTTGAAAATATCATCTTGAGTGAGATAACTCAGTCACAAAAGAATGCACATGGTATGGACTCACTGATATGTGGATATTAGCCCAGAAGTTTGGAATACCCACGATATAATTCACAGACTATATGAAACCCAAGAAGAAAGAAGACCAAAATGTGGATACTTCAATGCTTCTTAGAAGGGTGAACAAAATACTCACAAGAGGAAATATGGAGACAAAGTGTGGAGCAGAGACTGAAGAAAAGACTGTCCAGAGACTGCACCACTTGGGGATCCATCCATATACAGCCACCAAACCCGGACGTTATTGTGGATGGCAGGAAGTACTTGCTGATGGAAGCTTGGTATGGCTGTCTCCTGAGAGACTCTGCCAGAGCCTGGCAAATACAGAGGCAGAAGCTTGGCGTCAACCATTGGACTGAGGGCAGGGGTCCCTGATGGAAGAGTTGGAGAAGAGACTGAAGGAGCTGAGGGGGTTTGCAGCCCCATAGAGGGAGCAACAGTGTTAACAGGCCAGACCCCCAGGAGCTTCCGAGGACTGGACCACCAACCAAAGAATACACCTGGAAGGACCCATGGCTCTGGCTGCATATGTGGCCTTGTTGGACCTCTGTAGGAGGAGAGGCCCTTGGGCCTGAGGGTGTTTGATGCCCCAGTGTAGGGGAATGCCAGGAAGGGAAGATGGGGAGTGGCTGGGTGGGTGGGGGAGCACCCTCACAGAGGCAGGGGGAGGGGATGTGATAGGGAGTTTCCGAAGGAGAGATCTAGAAAGGGGAAAACATTTGAAATGTAAATAAAGAAAATATCCAATAAAAAAAAAAGAAAAAAGAAAAAGAAAAAGCTGCCGTAGGAGTGAAGAGATGGCTCATCAGGTGAAAGCTTGCCGCTAAGACTGACAAGCTGAGTTCAATCCCCGGGACGCATGCACTGCACGTGGTGGAAGAGTTTACCAGTTTTCCCAACTGTCTTCTGACATCTACACCATCACACATGTGTGCCACTGCTTACCTAGGGGAAGAGTATAATAAAAGCAAACCAAAGCAAAGAAAAGGCTGTCATGGAACTTACAATTGTCAGTTTCACACCACGGTGCCAGATGGAAAACAGTTTAACAGGACTAATTTTGGCTCACACCATCTGAGGTTTCAGTCTGTGGTAGTAGGGTGGCTCCAGTGATCTGGGATTGTGGTGAGGAAGAACGTCACAGCACAAGGACTTGGTGGACTGGGCTTACACACCTCCTGCCATCTCAGAAGCTCAGGGTTGGGGAACAGCTGGAAAAGGCTAGAGACAACGTATGTCTTTCCCAGGCATCCCTAGTGACTGGCCTCATCTATTTCCTCCACCTTTGAGTAATGTCACTATATTACAAACTTAGAAATGTATGACTCTGTGGATCTGGGCACTGCTCTCCCACTGGCAATCCAGTCATTGGTCAACAGTCTACCATCTTAAGAGCAAACCTTCAACACATGATTGTTTGGTGGGTTGGGTGGATACCTAATATCCGAACTATGACAGGGTCTGAGAAAAAATGTTGGCAGGAGCAGAAAGAGTTCCTGAGGAGAGCAGCCTCTTCAAAGCCAAGGGAGAGAAGAACTCAAGAAAGAGAAGCACCCAGTAAGGTAACAGATCAAACTACTCATCAAGATTTAGTTGCAGATGGTACTGGTGACTTTGAAAAGAACCATTGTAGTGTTCTGGGGCAAAAGCCCAGCAAGTGTTATGCATGCAGTCTCTGGAGGTGGCAATGACTTTTCTCATCACCGTGGCCAAATACCCAGCAGAATCAACTCAAGGATAGAGGGGTTTATTTTAGCTATGCTACAGGATTTATTATAGCTATGGTCTCATGGCAGAAAAGCCATGCTAGCAGCAGATGGTGGCAGCTGCTTTTTCTCTCACATGGTACTGACCAGGAAGCAGTCCTATCTTTAAAATCCACCTCCAGTGATTCACTTCCTGCTTCACTATCTTCCAGGGCATGGCTACCAACTGGGGACCAAGGGTTCAGATAATGAGTCTTTTAAGCGGACATTTTACATGTAAACCGGGACACCGAGGAGGGTAAGGTTAGATACTGCTTAGTTGCTGTGATAAAACACCATGACCAAGCCAACTTGTATAAGGAGGACTTTCGTTTCCAGGTGGAGAGATGAGGGCAGCAAGCAGGCATGGCAGCCAGAGCAGGAAGCTGAGAGTTCGCATCCTGAACCACAGACACAAAACAAAGAGAGAGAGAGCTGGAAAATGTTCAAGAATGTAAATGCTCAGAGTCGGCCTCTAGTGATGTACGTCCTTTAGCAAGGCTCCCTCTCCCACTCCCACTTCCTGCGGCACCACCACCAACTGGAAACCAAGTGTCCACGTTCCTGAGTCTATGGCAGACATGTCTCATTCAACCCCTTACACTTGGGAAAACGTTGGCGTGAAAAAGTGTGTAAGGGTGGTAGCTAAGAACACAAGGAGAACAGGTGTACTAGCCAGAGTCCTCCAGAGAAATAGAACTAACAGTGTCTGGGTGGTGTGTGTGTGTGTGTGTGCACATCAGATTTATTATAGGAGGTTTTCTTTGTTTTTACTTGATTTCCAAAGGCTAAAAATGTTCATGATATGCTGTGTGCAGGGTGGAGTCACAGGAAAGCCTGTGGAAGTATGCCTCACTCTGAATCTAAAGCTAGCTGAGCTGGGGAAACCAGGGCCTACCTCCAAGGCCAGAGCCAAAGAGTTGAGACCCTTAGAAACTGTTGATGTAATTCTGAGAGATTAAAGATTAGAGAACTTGGTCTTTAATATTTGAATTTTGAGAAGAGTATTCCAACTTAAGAAAATTCAGTAAATTTAGCCTTCCTTTGTCTTTTCTTCTGTTTGTTTGGACTCACAATGGATTGTGTGTTGGTCATTAGTGTTGCTGAGGGCAAATCTTTATTAGTCTACCAAGTCAAATGCTGGTCTCCAGAAACACCTGGACATAATATTTTATGAGCTGTCTAGACATTCCTCAACTTGGTCAAAAAATGACAGAGAATTAAGCATCACAGCCAGTTTGATTGTTTTATTTTTCATGGAAGAGACTTGAATATGTGTGTTCTCTCAGAGAAAGTACACAAGGGGAGGGTAGGAAAAGTATTACTGATGGGAGAAACTCCCATGAGGCAGCAGGGCCGTGGATGCCAAGTACCAGTGATAAGATCAGCCTCTGACAGGAGAGAGACCCCTTTTTGCCTTTAAACTAGATGGAGCAACCAATTATTAGGCAATGAGAAGGACCAGAAGGCTGTTGGGTGGCAGATCAGGAGCCTACCATCTAACATTTGGCAGAGACAATCCACAAAGACAAATTAGGGTGGCCTGAACTTGAAATGTCTGAAATAATGAAACTCTGAAAGTGGCATTTCGGGGGCTCTGACACACATTCACAGTGACCCGTGATGGGACAGAAGCGGTGATGGTAATCAGTGACCCTAAAATGCTACTGCATGGTACCTGCCTAGTGCTAATGGAAGAGGTAAATTGTGCCTGGCAAACAGGGCCACGTGGGAGGTGCTGCTCTCCCGAGGAGGGCGGGGCTCGGCGCTTCTCTTTGGGGACTGATTGCAAGGCTACCTTGATGGGGCCTCTTCTTTCCCTGTTGCCATTTTTCTTCATTATTTCTGCTGTGTCGCCCGTCACGTTGTCAGTTTCCTCTCAGAAGTGCGATAAATGGCGCCTCTCATGTGATGTCCTTAGGGGACACCTGTTATTTATTTCGATGATGGGCAAGATGCCACAGCTAATTAAGAAAAATTGTGGACTGCCCATGGCCAATCCGTCCTACCTTGTCTGTTCAGCCCCATAGTCCTTCACCCCCACATTACAGTCCCTTCCCCAATAGAGAGCTTTCAGGGAACTCGTGACAAGGAACAATGGGGCCCCGCTCCCTTTCTCTATTCCTACATTCTTATAACCCACTTCCTGTGGCTCTATGTGGGGAGTCATAACTGGACCTCTCTTCTAAGTCTCAGGCCTGGGAAAGGACATTTAAGTCCTTTCTCTTTGTCCCCATTCAGACACCTGGAGACACAGCCAGCACCATATTTTCTCTCTCATGCCTTGGCAGGGACAGAAAGGTCACTTCTCGTAGCTGCCTGGACATCATGACCTAGATACCCAAAAAAGCCTTTCTGAACCTAGATGACCCACTGAGTCTAGTTCAAGTTTCGCTAAGCAACCCAGTCCTGGGCTGCACACATCGGTGCCTAGGCTCTTCTCAGTTCCTTTGGTTCCCAGGCTCCACCAAAAGACAGAAGAAAGCTTGTGTCCAGGTAAATCAGATTCCTCAGGAAGGCAGTCCGACCTCTGCAGCTCAGCGGTGGGATGACATTAGGAGGATTATAGTGGGCTCTGTGGACGTCAGAATGAAAGACAGCTGGATGTATGTACAAACGGCTTTCTGTGGAGGCTTTCATAACTGAGGGGAACCCAGATTCAGGAAGGGGGCTGTAGACAGGAGGTACCCAGGGCAGAACTGTCTTGGTAAGAACTCCTGGACTTGCGACACCCTTGGAATATTTTATTTTTCCAGAAACATATAACTTCAGGTGTTAGCCTGTGGGCTTAGGGAAGTCTTTACAGTCCTGAAAAGGGAGGAAGGGTCTTTGGAATGTCAAAGTAGGGTGAAGGTGAGGGATGTGTATGGCTGGAAGTTGGGTTCAGCCCAGCATGTAGGCACCAGTGCCGCATGTATGCTCCAAACGAGGACTGGAAAACAGAGCCTGCGCATTGGTATGGTGCTCATCCAGCCCTCTTCTTTGGATGGCCTGTGCACGATGAAGCTTCCAGCCCTCCCTGCTGCTCAGGCTATCAGACCACGGCCCGAGAAGAAATTACATTGTCTCCGGAGCTGCGATAACTTCAGAGCAGGCTGTTTTGTTCACACTGGGGCAAAGCACAGCCTACTCTTTCTATCCGAGCTTTGATTTCACATCGTACCTGCTTTAACACACAACCCAGGACAAAAGTCCTCTGTGTGTGGCTCCCTCCTCCAGCTCACCCTCGGATGCCGCTCCCTGCCCCCATCCTGCCCTGACACACTCTCCGCAGAGACCAGCAGACCACAGAGATGAGATCTGGAGTTGGCATTCCAAGGACCCAGAGGCTTCGGGAATTGCAAAAATTAAAGCCAGCAGGCCTAATCTGAGCACAAGTCGTTACAGTACTGGAGGAAATAACAGTTTGCTGGCTTTCTTCAACTCCTCTCGTGTCCAAGAAAGCAAATATTCACAAAGAAGGAACAAAGAAGAGAGGGAAAAGAAGGCGCCATAAATGGATGTGCGGGTTTGGGCTCCCATTCTCTCTAGTCCAGGCAAGACTTTCCAGGGCATTCCACTATTCTGCAGGGGTATGTCCTCACCTACACAGAGCTTCCTGGGGGAGCCATATTGTCTAGAAACAACTGTAAACACCCAGGAAGACACTGGCATTCTCAACCCCTCTGTGGCTTTAAAGTCAAACTCCACTCTGTTTAGAACAGCCTGCTCCATGCTTTGATGGCTCAGACAAGAGGTGCATGCTCTCTGGATGTGAAGGAAACTCTTTACCTGCCATTTATACTCAAACCCTTTGCCTCAGTTGTTTAACAGCGTTGCTTCTCCTCACCGACCAAGTCTTGGCAGGTCAGCTGTTGGCTGGACAGGGTTAGTAGAAAACACACAGGTAAGGGACTGTGGGATGGGGCTCTGTTGTTTTTGCCTTGTAAACATGAGTCCTAGAGAGCACCAAAATTCTAGTAAAATGCTAAGCCTAGTCACCTGCCCCTGTAATCCTAGTGTTGGGAAGATAGAGAACAGGCTGGCCCCTGGGGATTGCTGGCCAGTTGGCCAGCACCTTTGGTGGACTACAGGTCAGAGAGAGACCCTAATTCACAAAGAACATCTGAGTTGTTCTCCGGCCTCCATACCACATTAGCAGAAGAGAAAAGAGTACACAGAAGGAAAGATGTAGCGACTGGGACTCACGTCCTTCCATACTTCCCGAGGCAGAAATCCATCTAAGGAACATGAAACTGTAGATCTCATCACAAAGAACTGATGTTAGAAGAGCAGGAGGAGCTAGTAGAGCTCCCTTTCATCACCTGCTGGGCCCCAGTGTGTTGCTGTCTAGCAGCAACGTTAAGGAGTGGGTTACCTGGAAATATGGAGTTAGAAAGAGATAGGAAGAAATAAGGAGGGTTACAATTCCAGTGCCCCCTTCCCCCAAGCTCCTTCTGGTCCCCTGGACTGTCTCTTTGGTCATTTTAACTCTTAGGATGTCAGCTTTATAAGACAGCCATGTTCAACCCATAGAAGGTTTTCACACTGGTCTCCCAACAAGGCCAGGTCCTTCCAGTGGCCATTCTCCGTGAGGATGGGTGTGGGCAACACAGCACACACCTACTGTGGATGCAGATACAGGGTCTCCTTGGGTGATTCTCCTACATCTTCATTATGCTGGAAAACGTTCTCTAAGATTGAGATTCTCCAAATAGGTCTCTTGTTACTTCTCTCTTGAAAAAAAAATCTATATTATTTTTTCAATTGAACTCATTTCTGATAAAAAAAAATGATATTGGAACAGGGCCTTCACGTGTCTCTAAGAGTTCACTGGGTAGATGAAGTCTGTTCTTATGTTCATTCATAACTACCCAGGCCTGATTCTGAATGCCAAGTACTGTGCAGGTATTGGGTTTCTGAAGATGAGGTCACAGGCTGTAAGGAAGATACAATTTAATGCAGGAGACAGACAGAAATAATTAACTATGATAGAAGGCTGAGTGAATAAGGGCTAAATAGCAGCATTTGAAATGACTTCTGCCTGGAGATTCAATCTGTGGCTGGCTGAGTCCAGGCTGAGCTGCTGGCTATCTGAGAAGAATTTCTTTTGTCCTTCAGTTCTTCTGAACTAACTCAATACAACTCAACCTTTAATCTTTCTTCCAAATGCCTGCCTCAGTCCTCCTGCCAAGAGTGCCTTGATGTGTTCTTCTTTCAGGCAGATGACAATAATGATCATTTCCGGTTCTACTTTATAAGTATCTCTGGGTCTTGGAGAAGTCATTGTAATAATAAATAGGAGGCCCTGCATTTACTCTCAGCTATGGCTAATCTTGTGTATTCTTACTGCTACACTGTCTTGAGCCTGTACAAGTGTCAGGATTAAACTTACTCAAAACCACTTGGAGTGAGGTGAGGGGTATACGATTATTTGAAAAGTCTCCTTTTGACTTTATAGCGATCATCCAAGTCACAGAATCGTATGTGTTTTCTTAGAAGTGTTGAAACTCATCTTGCTTCAAATTATAGGATGGTAGTGACGCCGTACTGGGCTGACTTTCACCAAGAGCTTATCTGTGCATTAGAACATTCCATCCACTTAGCCACTCAGATACAGTCAGATGGCACCCATGTTAGTTACCCCAAATATATCATCTATTTAAATAAGTTATTCATGGCAGGCATTTTTCTAAGTGCTTTACATATATTAATTCATGAGAACCTATAAGGAGCCATAATTACGATCACCATTTTAAAGATAAGAAAATTGAGACACAGAGGGTTAAGTAACTTGCACTGAATTACAGAACTGTAGAATATCAAGATGGAGTTTGAATCAGCTAGTCTGTCTTGTAGACCTTGTGCTTTGTTGAGGAGATTCCATCATTTATGTTTTGGGTAAGGTTTCCTAGCTATCAGGGGTTAATATATTTTTTAAAGATTTATTTAATTTTATTTTATTTTTGTGTGAGTATTTTGCCTGCAGCCATGCTTGTATGTGTACCGTGTGCATTTGGTACTGGTAGAAGACAGAAGAGGGCATCAGATGTCCTGGAATTGCAGTTACAGGGTTGCAAGTTGCCACATGGGTGATGGCAACCAAACCTGTGCAAGACAAGCAAATGCTCTTAACCACTGGGCCATCTCTCAAGGCCCCTGGTAGATAGCAGCAGGGTTGTATGTCAACTTTTAAAAATTTTTCTTTTTCTTTTTATTGATGTGTAAGCTGTGTACAAGTGTCAAGGAGGCAAGAAAGGGAAGCTAGAGAGCATCCTGTGGGTGCTGGGAACCAAACTCTTGTCCTTTGTGTATGAGCTTGAGCCTTCACTAGATGGACCATCCCTGCAGCACTAGTGCTTTAAGTTTTGTTTCCAATTAGCTAAAACCTCAAAGCTCAAATGCTTGACTTGTTTCTTAGGCATCTCCAGAACGTGTGCTATGGAAGTCTTGAGTGGTGACCAGGCACCTCCTGTATAATCCCCCAGTATAATCATCGGGGGTGGGAGACATTTTCAGCAGGGCTGGCTGTGGTACAGAGGTTAGGGTAGTATTGATGAATGTGGCAAGCATTGTGGAGCTGCACTGGATAAGGGTGTTTCTTCTCCTCCTCCTCCTCCTCCTCTTCCTCCTCCTCCTCCTCCTCCTCCTCTTTCT
>NW_022196906.1:41438996-41463917 GCF_008632895.1 Mastomys coucha | reverse complement strand
CTCCTCTCCTCTCCTCTCCTCTCCTCTCTTCTTCTCTTCTCTTTTCTTCTCTTCTCTTCTTTTCCTCCTCCCCTTCTCCTATTCTTCTTCAAACATTTCTCTTTCTAAAGATTTATTTACTTTATGCATATGAGTACATTGTAGCTGTCTTCAAACACACACCAGAAAAAGGTATGGAATTCCATTACAGATAGTTTTGAGCTACCATATGATTGCTTAGAATTGTACTCAAGACCTCTGGAAGAACAGTCAGTCAGTGCTCGTAACAGCTGAGCCATCTCTCCAGCCACATGGGGCTTTTTGTGCAATAGGAATGTGACCAATCTTAACTGAAAATCACCAGGATCCCCCTGAAATTTTTCATTTGGTGATTGATATGACAAACTTTGTGCTCTTTGGGAAAACCATCCTTGGTTAGTATAAGTATGAAACAGAGAGGAGGGGGCCTGGATACCTTTAAGAATATTTTCAGATAAAAGATCAAGAGGAGACTATACAGTAGCCTGAAGGATAAGAGGCGATAGACTTGAGGGTTCTCTGAGAGTCAATGGACAAGACTTTGTAATGCATTGAGAGGGAGGAGACTCCCTGATTTCTCAAGCATTTGCCTTGGTGAACTTGAAAGGAGGGGTTGTGAGAAATGAAAGAAAGACAGGGTAGTGTGTTGCATGGAGACAATAACTGTGGGGTTTTATTTTTGTTTGGTTTTGGTTTGGGGAGTTTTTTGCTCATTTGGTTTTTGTTCTTGTTTGTTTCTCTGTGTAATCTTGGCTGTCTTAGAACCCTCTCTGTAGACCAAGGTGGAACTGAACTCAGAGATCCAGCAGTCTCAGCCTCCCAAGTACTGGGACTAAAGGTATGAGCCACCAGTACCCATCCAAATTTGTAAATTAATTAATTAATTAATTAATTGTATATGAATACACTGTAGTTGTCTTCAGATATACCAGAAGCGGGCATCTGATCTCATTACAGATAGTTAAGAGCCACCATGTTGTTGCTAGGAATTGAACTCGGGACCAATGGAAGAGCAGTCAGTGCTTTTAACCACTGTGCCGTCTCTCCAGACTCCAAATTTGTAAATTTTTATATTAAAGTGTTCTAGGAGAAATCTAGTTATAAGCACTTAGGAATTGTAGGTGTTTGTTAAAAACTGTTAAACAAAAGGACATCTTTAGAGGATAAAAATAGATGAAACAAACGTCATTTTTAAAAGAAGAAAATATAACAAGAAAGCAAATAATAAAGCACAAAAGCCATACTGTTTTTTATTTTGTTTTAATTTTTAAAATGCTTATTTAATCTTCCATTCTGTATGTATTTTCTTGTGGGCACATGAGTTAAGTTGCCCAAGGAGGTTAAAAACAGTGGATTTCCAGGAATAGAAGTCATAGGCAGTTGTAAGCCATCTGATGTGGATGATGGGAATTGAACTGGGGTCCTCTGAAATGGCAGTATACACTCTTAACCTCTGGGACCTCACCCTTGTTCCTCTGCCCACAAAGGATAGGATTACACCTGGTTTCTGAGCACCTATCCGAGGACTTCACTGTGCTCAGCAAACACTCTACTAACTGAATTACATCCTTAACCACTATCAACCATTCTTATAAAGGCTTGGGAAAACTGGTATTTCTAGTCATTGCTGGCGAGTAGAATAGTTTCTGAAGGTAATCTGACAGTATATGTTTAAAGTGTTTACTCACCTGAACTCAACATGTGAGCCACAAGCATACTCATTGCTGTGTGTTTATGACAAGATAAAATATAGCAACAAGGCTAATATATAGAAATTAGAAGAAATGGAATGCTGTACCCCCATCAAAATTATATAGAATTATCTTTAGTGATTTGGGAAGACCACATCAAAAAAGAATTAGCAACCAATTTTCCAAGTGGGATCAAAATTTTAGTGAAAAGAGATGAATTTTTGGGCCCAAACTTCAGTATATTTAAATTCTACAAGGTTCAATACACATCCAACCATTGCTAGTGATTATCTTTCTACAACCTGGAAATTCAACGTTTTGCCTTTTAGATTTTTTGTTTGTTATCTCTGATTTTTTTCTATGAAAAAAAAACATGTATTACTTGCATAATTTTAGAAAGTAATTTAAAATTTTAGTATTGGGTGATCAAAATTACTGTTACAAAATGAAAGGAGTTGATGAGTACTGAAGCTGAAGAATTGGAAATCATTGGCTTATAGGTGAAAGGAGAGGAAATTAAGTGTGTGTGTGTGTGTGTGTGTGTGTGTGTGTGTGTGGTGGGGGTGGGGCACAGGAAGGGGCAGGTCCAGAGCAGAAGGCCAACCAGAGCTATGGATATAAAACTGTTGAATTGACTAAAGGAGATCCAGAGATGCAGTCCAACAAGCACCAATTAGAAGAAATGATAGTAGTCAGGAGCAAACAGTATCCTCTGACCAAGACTGAAACTGATCAAAAGTCTTTAAAAAATGGTACATTGTACTGGGATCCAATCTGTCTGTGGAAACATGAATGTCAATCATTGCACATAAATAAAGAGCAGGCTGGAAGCCAGTAGCAGGTGAGGTGGCAGGAGCAGTGTTTACATGCCGGGATTAGAAGGAGAATGCACAGGAGAGAAACTGGAGGTTGTTCTTTGAGGGATCTTGGTGGGTAGGAAGACAGTAGCTTTTGGTTGGAGCAGAAATGAACAAGGGGATTTTTAAAAAAAAAATATAGGAGACTGGAATACTTTTTACGTTGAGTTAAAGCAGCCATCATCAGGCAAATAAATCGAAGAGGTGAAAGAAAGTGGGGATAATTAACTGGTTTTGACTGAGGGAGAAGGGAAGGAAAGAGTTTAAGAGACAGTGTTTTTGGCATTGTCTGGCAAGAAGGAGAAGTGCTTTGAATGCGGGCCTGAGCCGCTTTCCTCTACCCTTTAGGACTCCATGGTTTATTGCCCCATTGGGTAGGTGTATCTTCTTCTTTAAGAACGACCTTAGTTGAAAAGTGTTATGTCCCAGCAAGACCACAGCCCTTGCTGTGGCACCTGACCTCTTGCTTTCATAAGGGTCCTGAGAGCCCTGTTGGCATTCTCTGGAAAGTCTTCAGAATCTTGATTTTGAACTTAACTTTCTCTCTATCGACGAGGACCTTGCAGCACACACATGAGCGGGGGTAATAGAGCACCTGTGTGTCCCTTGAACATGGCAGTATTGCTTGGGGATAGAACACTCAGCCCACAGCCTCCACCCACACGTAAGGTATGTTTATTATGATATAGCTAAGCTCTCAGACACCATGAGCCCCCTGAGCTCTGAGAACATGTGTCTGATCACCGAAGAAGCAAGATGCTCACCACGGAAGCAGGCCAGAACATGTTTCCTATGCACATCTGTCTATGAAGTACTGAGAACCAAAGAACAGGATGTATAGCCTGTCTGCTGTCGTTGATTCCTGCACCAGCGAACCGTTTATGATGCACACCAGGAAGCGGAGGACAGGGAGAAGTAGGGTGGCACGTCACCCCCTTTCCTTTTGGCCATTCATTACTCACCACTGAGCTGAGGAGAGGAGTGCTGGTGGAAAGCAAGAACAACAAAAAGCCAAAGAAAACCAAGCTGTGACAAGTCTCTCTGTTCTGGCAAGAACATATACAAATATATGCTCAAGCTGTCCACTCTCTATGATTCTGTGTGTGTGGGATGTGCTTATGTTTGCCTTAAAAGCGGGCATTGCACTATATAAAGATAAAAGTAAACTATATGATAAGTATCTTATAACTTTAACCTGACTTAGAAAGACGCTTAATCCTGTTATGTCTTGTTAACTAATACAATATTTCATGTATCTTTTTGAGATAGGGTTTATCTGTGTGGCCCTGGCTGTCCTAGAACCTGCTTTGTAGATCAGGCTAGCCTCAAACTCAAAGTCCACCTGCCTCAGCCTCCCAGATGCTGGGATTAAAGGTGTGTGCAACCATACCTGGATAGTTTTTACTGTTTTATTTGTGTGCATGATATATGTCTTCTCAATCACTCTCTTATTTAATGTTTTGAGACAGGGTCTCTCATCAAACTAGAGTTCAGATTTGGCTAGAATGGATAGACTCCAGCAGACCCAACTGTCTGTCTTATCCCCAGCATTAGGATGAAAGATGCTGCGTGCCACTGCACCCGCTCTTTACATACGTGCTGGGCCACTGCACCCGCTCTTTACATACGTGCTGGGCCACTGCACCCGCTCTTTACATACGTGCTGGGAACCAAACTCAAGTCTTCATGCTTATGCACTAAGTGATTTACCAATTGAACCATCTCTCTGCTTTTCTGTAAAACAAACAACATTTTAAGACCTCTTAGGGACTGGAGAGATGGTTCAGCAGTTAAGAGCACTTCCTGCTCCTGAAGAGGCTCAAGATTCTATTCCCAGCACTGACATGGCAGCTCACAACTGCCTGTAACTCCAGTTAAGGGGATCCGATGGCCCCTTTTGGCATGCACATGGTATCCATTAGATACATGCAGGCATTCACACAGGCATATAAAGTAAAAAAGTTTTTTCAAATAAAGTTTTACATATCAATATTTTAGGGTAGATTTCTTTGGGTTTTGAATAAAGAACTCTGATTCACCACTCCCCACCCTGCCACAGGGATCCAGAAATTATGCACTGTTCTTGGCTAATTCATGGCCTCTGGTTAGAGGCCTTAGACAACTTTCTCAGTCTTCTCTGGACACTACTGAACAAGATGATGGACATTTGTATCCATTGAGAACTGTTATGTGATGCTACGTGTTTGCTCTGCTATTGGAGAAATGGTCACATGGCTGATATGGTAGTTTGAATATAATGACTCCCATAGGCTCAAAGGGAGTGATTCTTTTTTTTTTTTAAGATTTATTTATTTATTATATGTAAGTACACTGTAATTTTCTTCAGACGCACCAGACGAGGGCGTCAGATCTCATTATGGGTGGTTGTGAGCCACCATGTGGTTGCTGGGATTTGAACTCATGACCTTCCGAAGGACAGTCGGTGCTCTTCCCCGCTGAGCCATCTCACCAGCCCGGGAGTGATTCTTGTTGCAGTAGGTATAGCCATATTGGAGGAAGTGTGTCACTGGGGATGGGCTTTGGTGTTTCAGAAGCCCAAGTCAGGCCTAGTGGTATTCTTTCTTCCTGCTCCCTGCTGACCCAGATGTAGAACTCTCAGTTACTTGTCCAGCACCATGTCTGCCTGTGTACTTCCATACTTCCCTTCATGATGATAATGAACTGTATGCCAGCCCTAATGAAATGTTTTTGTTTATAAGAATTTCACCTGGCCATGGTGTCTCTTCCCAGCAATAAAACCCCATCTAAGATAGCTGACTCCACAGATAAAGGATGGACTATAAGGTCTGGCTAACAGAGGTTGGGCAGAGCTTGAGAGACTGGAAGTGGTAAGGAAGGAGCTGCATATGAGAAGGAAGGGCTTCTCAGGAGGACAGCAGCGGATCATGGAACGGAGGTTACATGGGCTGAAACGAAGGACAGAAAAACTTGAGGGTTTTCATTTGAGTTGTCCTCCAGAAGACTAGAGGTATTTGGAATGATGCCATGACCTAGACATCTGGTGTGATGACCTGTGAGCTGGAGAAAATCTCTAGAAGGATCTGTGGGATGTGATCAAGGTCAATAAGTGGTTGTGGTCAGGCTGCATTTGCAGTTGGGTGTGGGATCTTGAAAGGCTCAAGAAGGGAAGCTACTGGTTCTAGCCTGAAGCATGGCTCCAAGGGCTGAAAATGAGAATAGCTAAAATTGAACAGAGGCAGGATCAAAAGGATAAGCAGTATTCATTCCTGAAGGCCAGTAGGGTGAAGCCAGGGTCAAGGCAACACCCACCTGGGAGGTATTAGGATCACAGACACAAATGTGAGGTAAAGATCAAAAGGAACAAAGCCTTAGAGTCTGCAGTAGGTCTGCAGGGGCTCTGACTGGGTGAGATCCAACAAGACTAAGGGTGGTTGTTGTGGGCTTTGCCATGTGCGACCCTGGGGTTTCTACCGGTCCACTTTGTTCTCCGAGATAATGACTCTGAGACTTCTTACATGTTTACAGATGCCTAAGCCAAAGCTTTACACTATCCCAGAATCCTTTATTCCTACCGGAAATCTCATCTCCTATTTCCTGCCTCAGCTATAGGCCAATCAGCTTTTTGTTGACAGGTAGGATGCTTTTACACTGTGCTGTGCAGAACCTGCCCAGCAGTTGGTCTAGCAAAATGCAGGGAGTTCTGATTGCAGACCTGCTTTGGCCCCCTTTCGGAGGCTGGGTGCACTGCTGAATGCTCATCTGACTTTTGCCTCCTGAGGTCTTCCTCTACTCTCAGGTTTTCTAAAGACCAACAACTTGTACCCCAAAATGGTGCGATGGTTAATGTTGCCAAAGTGAATCACCAAATCTCTGAGCTTGGTTGTGGGGGAGTCTAGGTTGGGCTGGCGTTGGATGACCCACTTTATGTGTGGGTAGGGCCATTCAACAAACTGGATGACTGAATAAAAAGGAGAAAGTGAGCGAGCACCAGTGTTTAAGCATTCACCTTTCTAATTCCTGCCTGTACTGGAACAAGACTAGGCCCGTTGCCACCATGACTCCCTGCCATGGTGGACTGAGCCAAAATAAACCCTTCTGCTTGGAAGTTGCTTTTGTCAAATATGTTATTATTGTAGCAATGAGAAAAGGTAACCAACTCAGATGGTGAACTTGTATTAGAAACATATCCAGGACATTTTTCCACTTATGCCAAATTTAAAGTAGTTAGAGAGTTGGGAGTATTGTTCAGTGGAAGATCACTTGCCTAGTATTAGCAAGACATTGGGATTGTTTCCTAGCACAAGTGAGCAATGGAAACAGAAACAGAAGTAATTAACTATCTACATCATGGCCAGTGTTGACATGGTTTTAGTCTACATGTACTGGGACCACTCAGTTCTCAGATGGTGACAGTGAGCTGTCTGGTAGTCTCTTCAACCTGTGGCAGTCCTCTGGCAACATGGGCTGGCACTGTGCTTGGGAATCCTTCAACCAAGGCCATGGTGAGGAGAACTTTGTCCTCTTTGGCTCCCATGCAGCTTTCCAGTGTACCAAGGTCTTCGTTTCTCTAGCAAATGACTTCTGCAGGCATCTGTCTGCCTCTCTGGGAAAGGCAGCTCCTTCCCCCCTCCCCGCCCCCCCCACCCCCGACTATCTTCCTCAGGACTCCACCAGCTTCTTCAGAGTCCAAAGCAGGCTTCCTTTTCCTTTCTAGATCCTGTAACCCAGGATCTTTCTTCTGCATAAACAAATTAAGCTCCCAACTGCCCCTATGTTTGAACAAAAAGAACAGCACCATGTGAAGCAAAGGTAAGTGCTTTGTTACTAACTCAGTGAAGAAATAGAGACCATAAAAACACAGAAGCCTGGGGGAGGGACAGAAGGAAGTTCTGGGGAGGAGGAAGGAAGAAAGGAAGAAAGGGAGGGAGGGAGGGAGGGAGGGAGGGAGGAAGGGGAGGAGGGGGGGAAGGAAATGTCCTTTATAACTTTGTGTTGATTCTACAGGTAACTTCTGAGTCACTTATTCTGGTCCACTGACATTCAAATAAATTGCCTTTTGAGATATAAATTCCCTGGAATGGAGTAGAGTCTCAGGCAGATTCCAGAGTCACTTCAGAAATGAGCAT
Organism: Mastomys coucha; assembly: GCF_008632895.1. Taxonomy (NCBI): domain Eukaryota; kingdom Metazoa; phylum Chordata; class Mammalia; order Rodentia; family Muridae; genus Mastomys; species Mastomys coucha. Next base: position 41,456,243 of record NW_022196906.1, on the reverse strand, counting down.
AATAAAACCTTGGAACTGTCTAGGTGTCCCCGAGGCCTGTCACTGTGGCTGGGACAAGACTGCTGGCCAAGACAGGAGTTGACCAGGCTGTAAGCACTGGATCCACCAAGAAGTGACATTCTTGCTGTGCCTAGTGACCCATCTGAAGCTCATTAGAAGATGACATTAGGTGTGATGGCGGCAGTTCAGGCAAACAAATGGATATCAGAGTGCTTTCAGGCAAACAAATGGATTTCCAAGCATTTGCCTAAGGTTGTAGAGAAACGAAATGTGTTTCTGAGACAAATATAATAAGCAAAGAACATTAGCCTCCAGATCGCTTATTAAACAAGGGACAAAGGACTTGGGGGGAGGATGGGGAAGAGATGGAAGATGAGTAGCTAAGATGCATGGGATCTGCCTCTTTTCCCTCATTGAGGTCAGGAGATGGCAAAGTTAACACATTCTTTTATTTCGTATCAACAAAGCTTTTCCTGGTCCCCCATTTCAGCTGAACTTCATCTATTCCCTGACAGTCTAACCCAGGGTGAGGCTTAGGGAAAGACTCAAGATAACAACACTGCCACAGTCTGCCCCAAACTTACCCTTTTATTTTTCTTCATGCTTTTCCTTTCTTATTTATCGATATGTATGTGGAAGCCAGAGGTTGGTGCCAAGTATCTTCACTGATCATCTACCCAGCTGTTTTTACCTGAGTGTTGAAGATCTAAACTCAGGTCCTCATGCTTGAACAGTAAGCATTTTACCTACCGAGCCAGCTCCCCAGTCAAGTATGCGTTCCGATTTTTCGTATCCTCCTTACAGGAGAGATAGCACATATGTGCTTTTTGATTTCTCTTTTTTGTGGTTTTAGTAGGAAATAATTGTTTCATATATCAGATTTATAAGCAGGGTCTGGGGAAGAGAGAAGTTGAGGAAGGATGTTCAGGCAAGATCCAGACTGCCTTCCTGGACATGGCAGCCAGGGCGTGGGCAGTAACAGGGTAGATGAATTTGCCAAACAGATAAATTAACTTGCTAGTGAGACATGACGACCAGTAACACTTTTCGGCTGGTATCTGGCTACAGGGCTACTGACTGAATGTGACAGAAAACTATAGGGACTGACAGAGCCAGAGAGAGGAGAATATTCAGTGGCTGTCACTATGAAGGAGTACCAGGGACCAAACTGTTTCTGTAGGTCCCCAAAGAAGACTATAGAAGAAATGGTAGCAACCCAAAGATTTAGTATCCTCAGGAAATAAAAGAGAGCATTGGCATTTCTCAGATTTTGCATCTTAAATCATATTTCATGGGTATGAATCTCATTTACAATTCTGGCCACAAGAAATTTTTTTAAGTCATCCCAAATCCAATGTCTCAGTTCCTGTACTTCTGAGAACATGGGATGTGTAATCTCTGTCAAGGAGGCTCTTTCTCCTAGGGTTATAGGAAGGTCCTGGGTCTTATGGAATACCAAGGCATTCCAAAGTCTTTTATTCATTCTATTTATACAATGATTTTTTAAAAAGTTGTTTTCAAAATTATTGAAATGCATTGGTATTTTGCTTGCATGTGTGAGGGTATCAGATTCCCTGGATGGAACTGGAATGCAGACAGTTGTGAGGGGCCATGTGGGTGCTGGGAATTAAACCCCGGTCCACTGGAAGGACAGCCAGTTCTCTTAATGGCTGAGCCACCTCCCTAGCCTCTAATGTCATTCTTTATATCTGCTTAACAGTTAAGTCTTAGCTCAACACTGTTGTAGACATAAAATTCATAAACAAAAGACTTATTCTCTGGTCTCAAGAAGTTTGCAGTCTGCAGGGGCTGGCTAGGAGTGGGAGGGGTGTTTATGGGGGCAGGCAAAAGATGGATAAACACATGAATCAACCAAGAAGTAGAGGAGGAGGATGCCAGGACAAGGTAAACATCGTAGGGTGTCATAGCCCAGGAAGGGACAAACCTGTTCCCAGCTCAGCTTTTAACTACAGGAGAGACAGATGAGTCAGACCACAGAGTTCCAAATGCCAGCTTAATGGCTAATCGAAGCTAGACTAGAGGATATGACTCAGAGCCCTGCAACAAGAGTTCTCTATGCTGAACCCCGAAATTAAGAAGATTTGCATATCTAGTCTTAGGAAATGATGATCAGTCATGAATCGCCCCCAAACTGTCGCTGTTAATCTCCTGCTTTGTCCACAGCGGCTGACTCCCACTCTCTTTCCTAAAGAGAAAGGGAAGAGCTAAGCCACGCCCCAGCATCGTCTGTCAGCTTGTCAATCACAGGAAAGGTTGGGACAGGAGAGCCTTCCTTCCATAGAAGGAAGCCTACCGATCTTTGTTCTGATCTCCCAACTATGAACAGACCTTTACAGGACGTTTGTTGATCTTAACGATTTTCTATTTGTCCTGAATTCTCCTCCCACAGCTCATCTGTTTCCCTTCCTTTCTCTCCCCTCCCTCCCTCCCTCCTTTACTTTCTCTGGCCATACTGGGGTTGGAACCCAAGTGCTTGGAGCAAGTACTGTACTCTGAGCCTCACAATACAGTACATCCCCAACCCCTTAGTCTCCCTCTCTCCCTGTCCCCTCTTTTAATCTACAAGGGTTTGAACTTAGTCATGTTCATGTGACTTGAGTTCCTCTGATATGGCTTCTACTTCTCTAACCAAGGCCAATCACACTTGCCATCTCTGTGTGCCTGCTGGTTGATTTAAAGAAGGGTAATGAGAGGTTTTCGGATTTTTTTGTTTTTCCTCATTTGCTGGTGGAAATGAGGGCTCTGCTGGCTGGAGGCAGGATGGGGGTGGGGAGTAGTACTTTTCATACCTCCTGGGCACTGACTTATCGGAGCCACTTCTCCTCCAGATCTTGAGTTTATCTTTCTTCCTCTGTCATCCTCCCACCCTGACCCCCACCCCCCAGCCAGGGGATACCCAGCTGAGATAGCAACTGGTATTCAAGAAATAGCCTAGGTTTTTTTTGGACTTAATTATTTCAGTGGGCTTGCCTAGGGCATAGAGGACAAGTCCTGGACAGGAGGTCACCCCACGAACAAATATCCAGGTTCCCTGGGGGCCAGCCATGGGTGGCTTCCCAGCACTGTGGCTGTCCCCACCCATGCAGGATTCCAATCTTGGAAGGCCAGGAGGGAGAAAGTAATTGAGGGTTTCTCAAAGGATTGATATTTGGGCCAGCTCATTCTTTATTCTGGGAGAACAGAGAGCACCGAGGAATATTTAGCATGGAGCCTGGCCACTAGATGCCACAGCATCCTCCACACTTGTGGCAACCCAAAATTTCTAGAGTTGTTGTGAAATGTCCTCAGTGGTTGGGGGTAAACACTCTCAGAATGGAGCCAGTGGTTTAGAGAGCTGCAGTGCCATGTAATAAACAGTGAGGCACAGCCATCCTGGCTTGACATGATTTGAGTGCTAATCTACCTATCTGTCTTTATTCCTTGTTCTTCTTGTACTGTGTATGCATGTGTGTGCACTGTTCTATTAAATCGTATCTGTTCTAATGCAATTGACATTTTGTTGAAATTTTTGAGTATAATAAAAATTTTGTTGATGCGTGACTTTTGTTCCCCCAAACACTGAGTGAACACAGAAGATGGGTACTAGTTAACTGACTCTGTTGAAAACACTCATGTATGCATCATATCTACTTATACATAATACACATACATCCTACACACTTATACATCATACACACTCATACATCATACATATACATCATTTATACTCATACATGACACGCATGTTATGTACATATATCATCTTCATATCACACAGATAAGTATTAGATATAGCATCTATTATATACATATACACATATCATATGTATACAGCAATACATACATATATCACACAATGCATTACACACATATATATCACATAAATGTATCATGTATACACAAAATATATATTATATATCACATCATACATATATATCACACACATCCTATAATACATCACACAGATGCATATATTTCACATACATCTACAATACATACATTTATAGCACATACATTGTACACACATATATACATTTCACACATATTTAGCATATGCATATGTATATATCACATATGTATACATTATATACACATATATCACACACATGTACATCCCACACACATCCTATGCATACACATACTCTGCATATCTTCAGAAGGACAGAACTCACATATCCCTTTGGGCATTAAGAGACCACACATCTTTTTATGTTCAGACTCTTGCCCCCTCCTCTTGGTTTGGAAGCAAGGAAACTGGATGAGGTTGAGCTTGAGGACCATGAGGGACTCTGGATGCTTAGGGAACAAAGTGATGAAGGAGATAGCAACAGGGAGTAAAAATGGGTAACTGGAGTCATCAGAGAAAGAAATACCAGAAAAACATCAAGACTCCATCTCATCCCAGTGAGAATAGCTATTATTAAGAAAACACCAAATGTTCAGGAGGATGAGGCCACTTGCTGATGGGTGGTGGCAATGTAAATTTGTATAGCCACTGTGGAAATCAGCCTGTACTTTCTTCAACAGAACTCTCAGGAAGTAGAACTGCCTTATGGTCCAATGTCACTGACAACTCCCACAAGCATCTGAGCACACCATAGAGGTACTCAGGCATCCGAGTTTGCTACAGTGCTAGTCACAGTGACCGAGATGTGAGACCAGCTTAGGCGGCCATCAACAGCTGTATAAGAAGACAAATGTGGTACTGTGCTACGTGTACACAATAGAGTTTTGAAAGAGATCTATAAAGAATAAACACATCACTGTTTTCAGAAAAATAGGTGGAGTTGAAGCTCATCATGTTGAGCAATGTGAGCCAGACTTTGAAAGAGAAATCTCATCTGTTCCCTCCCATAGGTGGAGTACAGATTAAAGACAAGTTTGGGTAAGTGAAAGGAGATGATTTGTGAAGAGGAAGGAAGGGGTGAGTCCATAGCTAGTGCCCTCTCTCTCTCTCTCTCTCTCTCTCTCCCTCCCTCCCTCCCTCCTTCCCTCCCCCCCTCCCTCCCTCCCCCCTGTGGGGAGTGTGTGTATGTCTGTTTGCTGTCTGTCTTTCTCACCCCCCACACCTTTCTCATGCGGCTAGTAGCATGTAGTGGGAATGACACCAACATAAAGAAAGCATAGATTTCCCCCCATGACATGTACATGGCCCAGGCTAATGTGAAAAAGACTGCATAGACAGGTGACAAATCCAAGAATAGACTCTAAACAGAGCATCATAGTGTTGGCCCAAAAGGGAGGGAGGGAGGGAGGGAGGGTGGGAAGGAGGGAGGGAGGAAGCACGGGAGGGAGGGAGGGGAAGAGATGAGGTAGGGAGGGAGGGAGAGAGGGAAGGAGAGGGGGTAGGGGGAGAGAGAGGGAGGGGAAAAGAGAATCGTGCTTTCTTATAGATAGACAGACATACTCTCCACAGGTACGGATCTGGGTTATGAGGAGGCTCCATTGCAAAGGCCACATAGAGTACCTCAGCAGGCTTAGCATAGGAGTTCCAGAAGAGACTCTGAAGCTTGGCAGAGTAGATGAAACATGAAGCTGAGTTGTCTAGGGGCTGAGGATCTCAGGCTTAGGCTATATGTTGGCCATGATGGGAAACAGCAGAAGACTCTAGGCGGGGGAATGGACAGGGTGATTTTTCTCTTCGGAAGTCCAAGCACTTCTGTTGTTGAGCATAACGTGCATAGTTTTGTCACCCCAACCGAAATACACAATAATGTATCTCAGTGGATTTGCCCATGCGTCGACAACCATTGTTATCACCTCCTAGAGAAGCCTCAGAGCCTTTAGCAGTAAACGCTTTTCTGAGCCTCTCACCTAGCTCTCCTCAGCCCCAGAGAACCATGATGGTTCCCTTTCCCTATAGCTGTCCCTGGTCTGAATAGTTGTTATCACTGGAGCCACACACCATATGACCTTCTGTGGCCATCTTCTCTCTTCACAGCGTTCCCCTATGTTGGGACACTGACTACTGCTTCAGTCCTTTTCCTTGCTGAATAATGTTCCATTGTCAACCACTTTCTTTTTTTTCTGATCCCTTAATTAGCTGGTAGACATGTGATTTGTTGGCACCATTTGTCTGTTTTGAATAATGCTGTTATGATCATTCATGCTTTATGGGGATGGACCTCTATGCTCTGTGAGGTTGCATTTGTCATGGGTGTCTATCTAGAGGGTGGAAGTATAGGATCAGATAGTCCGCTTAATTTAGTCAGAAACTCCCCAAACAGCTATACTACCCTTAGTAATGTATAAAGGTTTCGGTAGGTGCTCATCTCTATCAAAACTTGTTCTTATCTGTCACATTTGTTTGTTCAGGAGGATCCTGGGGCAGCAGACTGCAGGGTAAGCGGGCAGGTTGATCCCGAGAGGGAGCTCTTGTAGAGAGAGCCACAGTGGGGCAGGCATAGCTGCTAACCTTGCTGATGGCACTTCTGATCGTGAGCCTCTGAATTTACACGTGGAGGTGAGCATCCTACTGTGACAAGGTCTCCTCTTTGCATTCATGGGTGGCAGCATATGCTTTAGAGACTCTTTGAAACCAGCAGAAACAAATTTGACCCAAGAGGTACATTTTTGGCTATTACAGGTGATATTCTCCAGGCCTGGATGGTAGCTTCCCTAGCTTCCTGTGTGACAGGGATTAAGGAGTAATGCTGCCCATAGGGCAGGACCCCAACAGCTTGCTTCTTTGAGCAGACACAGAGCTGGGTGATGATCAGCAACAATAGAAAATAAAGCTCAGTTCCTTCCGATACCGTGAAGCCCAGCACAGCTCCACAGCTCCAAAGCTCCACTCATGAGGCTCTTCCAGGCGTTTTTTTGTAGAAGCCCCTGCTCTCTTGATGGTGTTCTCCAAGGCTCTGGGTCAGTCAGGGCTTCTCCTGTTCACAAGGGTCCCCATGATGGCTTCCTGTCCACACAGAGCAGACCGTTAATCAGCTCCCTCTCCTCTCAGCCCCTTCCAGCCTAGGGGCTGTGCCAGCTTCCAACCTTGCGCTATGTGGTGCCGAGTCCTCTGGGCGCATGGACCAGAAGCCCCATGCTTCCTTTCCAAGAACTTTCAGCCTAGAACCTCCTTAAAGGGAGAGTAAAAGGAGTGGAATGGGGAAGAAGAAGAAAATGGATGAGGGAAAGGGGGGTGAGAGGGAGGGACAGGGAGGGACGAAGGGAAAGGGGTGGGAGAGGAGAGGGAGGAGAGGGAGGAGAGGGAGCCGGAGAATGTGGAAGGAAGGCGGGAGGATTGAGGGTTCCGCTAGAATGCAGCCATTTCCTTTGAACTTGTTAGATTTCTTTTGTAAAGCAGTACTCCTATCTGCATCAAAGGGCTGTGGAGCTAGAGGGCAGGCTTTCCTCTCACGTAGCAAAATGGAAGGGTGCATGTGTGCATGGTGTGAATGAGTGGGCACGTTTTCGGAGGTGGGATGCTGCCCCCCCCACACACATAACAAAACAAAGCAAAGCAAAACAATAACATCAGAACAGTTTCCAAAACCCCTTCCCTTCAATATCCAGCCACCTCCCTCCTGCACATCCATCCCCACCCAGCACCCCCCACCCCCATGGCTAGACAGTTTACAGGACAAAGTGAAAGGACAAATGGGTCAGCAAAATCTCAAGTTTATAAAAACAGAGCATAAGCCAGTGCAATAAAGTATGTAAGACAAAGACTTCCTTTTAGAAGTGGGGGCCTGAAAGTACAGGGGGTCACATGACAGACAACCGGGAAGTGATGCCTCTCTCTCCCAATTATTGGGCGCTCTTGGCTGTACTTTGTTGACCTCGCTGATTTCAATCACTTCTCAGCACATGCAGCCTTCACCTGCCATGAATCAAAACCTGGAGGGCTCTCTGTTCTCCACGCTCAGAAGGGAACCCTTTGATAAGGCTGTTAGCAATGCAAGGCAGAGCGGGTTGGGCTGGGTGGTTTTCGTAGACTGGCATTACACATTTATGATGTACACCAACGAAGAAGCAAGGGCTCAGCTTGCCAGGGCTGCAGAGAGGCGGGGTTTCTCCTGGAGAGTGGCTGCCCTATGGCTTGGTGATATTGTAACAAAGGCTGAGGAGGGAAGGGCAAGTGGTGGCAGGAAGGGACACACACACACATACACACATGCTTTATTCTCTACTCTGCTCAGGCAATTTCAAAGTCCCTAGTACTTAGTACCTACTAAATTAATAGGAGTCGAATGATGAGCTGAAGACTGAGGACATGGCTTCTTGGTAAAATGCTTTCCAAGCAAGCATGAAGACCTCCGATCCGATCCACACACATAAAAAGCCAGGCATGGAGCTGTGCTTCTGTAATCTCATAGCTGGGGAGGAGGAGGAGGCTCCCTGGAGCTGATTGGCTACCCAGCCCAACTGATTGAATGAGCTCCAGAGTTCTAGAGAGACTGAGGAAGATATTTAACATCTGGCCTCCTTGGGTACATCTGCATGTACATATACACACACCCATGAGACTATAACACAGACACAGGCACACACACACACACACACACACACACACACACAGAGGCAGACAGACACAGACACCTCCCCTGGTCCCCCACATACCCATGAGTGGGCCAGACTAGGTGGCACACACCCTCTGTTTTGGAGTCACTTCTTGGATGGGGAAACTTGAGGAGGATTCTGAGCTCTAAGCTGCTGTAGTGACTGACTGCTGAGGGGAGAAGAGAGGGTGACAGAGAGTCTGAGAGACAGATGGTGAAGGAGAATCAGGTGGCGCAATTAGCTTGTACTAAAAAATACAGATGCTCATATCCATAGCTCCCACCCTGTACTCTCACTGTTTCCAAGGCAAGAAACAGGCCCTCCCTTCTTATATTCTCCCGTGTTCAAGCTCCTAAGCATGAGGTTTTTGTTTATTTATTTATTTAATGTATGTGAGTACCCTAAGCATGACTTTTAAAAAACAAATTTCTTTTCTTCTAAATGACAAAACACAGACACATGAACACACACACATACATGTACACAGACACACACACCTTATACCACATACATCACATACACCATACCATGTATACCACACACATATATATACTACACATCCCTATCAATACAACACTCACAAGCGCACACACACACACACACACACACACACACACACACACACACACACACGCGCGCGCGCGCGCGCACACACACACATGCACGTGAGCCCACTTACACACATTTCCCTGGCTGGTTACTGACTATATTACCCTGAACTCTAACACAGTAGTTTTCTCACTCTGAAGCATGAAGTTCATAGAGTTGAACAAGTAGGTCAGTGAAGGAATTAACACAGATGAAATTACAAGCACACCGGCTTGCACATGCTACCAACACTATGGCCATGACCATAGTCACAGCTAAAACCCATTGTTGCTTCTAGACATGGATGCCAAGCTGTCTAGTGTAACCAGATCTATCATGAGAAGAGACAACTGCCCATTGATTTCTTCCTGGTGGGGGTCATGATGTTTCTTAAAAAAAAAAAAATTGCATTTTTATTTTTTATGTGTGTGTTTTTCTGTATGTACTTATGTGTACGTGTATGTATATAAGAATGCACTATTCTCACAGAGGCCAGAAAAGGGCATCAGATCCACTAAAGTTGAGACCCTACTGGAGGGGGAGGATATTAAGTTACCATGTGGGTGCTTGGAACTAAACCTGAATTCTCATCAAGAGCTACAAGTGCTCTTAACTACTGAGCCATCTCTCCAGTCCCCATGACATTTTGTTAACAAGGCTGCTGTCCTTCTGATAGCAGAGAAATTCATGTCATCGATTACTTCCCAATGCACAGACTCCACAGGGGGTTCCCGTGATGGTGGTGTCCACAGCATGGATCATTTTCTGGGTTCTCAGTGGAATCTCTAACTTCTCCCTGAGAACTAGACCTCTTACTGTGTCCTCTGCTGTTTTCCCTTACAGCATCTCTCTCTCTCTCTCTCTCTCTCTCTCTCTCTCTCTCTCTCTCTCTCTCTCTCTATCCCTCTGTCCTGTCTTCCTGTACATAGCATGGTCATGTACTTCATTCCATTTCATGTGTGAGATGCATGTGTGTGTGCATGTTGGTGTGGTGTATATGTGCATGTGTGTGTGTATGTATGTATGTATGTATGTATGTATGTATATATACACACTTGTGGAGGCCAGAGGTTAATGTCAGGTGTCTTGCTCAGTTTCTCTTTACCTTACTTTTGAGACAGAGTTGCACTGACCACAGAAATCACCAATTGGGCCTTGCATATCTGACTAGGAAGTTCCAAGAATCCCTCTGTCTCCCCCTGCCCTTCCCATGGCTAGGGTTACTACTGTGCCTGACTCTAATATGGGTGCTGTCAATTCAAATTCAGGTCCTCATGTTTGTGTGGCATGTTCTTTATTAACTAAGCCATCCCTCCAGCCCTAAGGTCATATATTTCAAATTGTACATTGAACTCCATGGCTTAGTGCAGGTTTATGGTCGGCAGTGGTAATGCAGGCTGTGGACAACAGTAAGGGTGAACTGACAGATCTCCATGCCCACTCAAGGCTCAGTGCTTCCCTGGTGTGTGCCCTGGACATGTTGAAACCTCACAGGGCTGGATCCTTAGTGTTGGGAATGTGCGCTGATTCATTCAACCAATATTTATTGATGGCCTCTGCATGCCAGAGACTGTTTACAACAGTACAGATAACAATCAGTTGGTTCAAGAAGTAGGTGAGAGTGAATGATCACACTTAGCTAGAGAGGGGAGCACATGTTATCTCAATTAGTGTGACTATTTCCTGTGGAGTGTATGTCAGAATTTTGAAAGCTCTAGAAACTACTGTTGATTCTCCTTGGTTATAATATGTTGGATGGTAATTGAATGAAAGAAAACTCAGGTATATATACACACCTGTGGAGGTCATAGGTTAATGTCAGGTGTCTTGCTCAGTGAATCTGACCACCTATATGCTTTGTCTGTTCAGCTTCTTAAATGATTACTATTGTTGTTATTAGTGTGTGTGTGTGTGTGTGTGTGTGTGTATAATGTGTATGTGACTGAAGCACACAGGCCACAGTGCCCATATGGAAGTTTGAGGATAACATCTGGAGGTCTCTCTCTCTCTTCTCACTATGCATGTGTTCTAGTGCTTAAACTTGGGTCATCAGGCTTCATGGCAAGGTGACCCACTGAGTGATACTGCTGGCCCTGGCTTTATTATTATTTTTAAAAGCACAGCTAGTAAGTAGTGTGTTGTTGAGTCTTTCATTGCCCCATCTCCACCGTACATCTGAATCCTGACTACCAAGTTGCTCTCTTGTCAAATTCCCGTGTTTTTAAGAACCCGGAGCAGTGGTTCTCACCTTCCTAAAGCTGTGATCCTTTAATATGCTCCTCATGTTGTGGGGACCCCAATCATAACATTTTCATTGCTATTCCATAGCTGTAATTTTGCTACTGTTATGAACGGTAATGTAAATAAATATCTGTGTTTTTTGATAGTCTTAGGAGACCTCTGTGAAAGGGTCATTCAACACCCCCCATAAAAGCGGTCAAGACCCACAAGTTGAGAAGCACTGACCTAGAACCTCATTAGTGTCATGGCTGTGTGTGTTCTCCTGCTCAGCATTGCCAGGGATGATGCTGAGCACCTGCAGCCTCACCTCACTGTGCTAGAAGGTTGGGAGGGTGGTGTTTGTCTTCCATCACTGCCTTTAGCTACTAAGAATGTTTTGCTCTTCATCAGGGACACAGACATAATAGACTCTGCATAAGTTCAGGGATCAAGTGGAGGAGGATTCAGCTGTGGGTCTACTATTTAGGGAAAAGGATAACTTGATGGCTTGAATGTCTTGAGTCTTCCTGAACAGAAAAGTGGAGCAACAATATACCTAGAGAGTTGCCTGGGGTTATGCATGCCTATAGTAAGATGTGTGGACAGGTGGTGAACACCACTCTGCTTTCCAGCCTTCACCTCTGTCCTTCCTACAGCACTGCCTTTCCTCTGTAATCCTAATGCCATCTGGAGCTGATCATTGTCCTCAGTGCCATCATGGTCAGAGGTGTGTGTGTGTGTATGTGTGTATGTGTGCACTCACGTGTGCATGTATGCATCTGTACGTATGTGTGTGAGTGCATTTGTGTATATGTGTGTGTGCAAGTGCATGTGTGTGTGCCTCTGAGTGTGAGTGTGTGCATGTTTGTGTGCCCGTGTGGGCATATGTGTGTGTGTGCACTCACGTGTGTATGTGTGTGTGTGTATGTGCAAGTGCATGTATGTGTGCCTCTCTGTATGAGTGTGTGTGCATGTGTGTGTATATATGTGTCTGTGTGCCTGCGGATGTGAGTTCATGTGTGTATGTGTGTGTGTTCAAGTGCATGTGCATGCGCTGGTGTCTATGTGTGCAAATGCATGTGTGAGTGTGCACATGCACCTGTGTGTGTGTGTGTGTGTGTGTGTGTGTGTCGGAGACAGACAGCACAAGCTGGCTTCTTTTCTCATCTGTCCTGTGGGAGGAACCTCACACAGCAGCCTCATGTGGCTTTCAGAACACCACAAGTAAAAAACAAACAAAGCAGAGGTTGTTCTGCTTGTCAGCCTCTGAGACCATACCGAGCTGAGACACTAGTGTATTACCACTGCTATGCTGCAGTTGAGCCAAACAGAAACGCCATAATAAACTATTCTGGGGAGCTCCCCGAGCTCTGTGCACAGAGCTTAAGCAAATAAACAAGAGGGTGGCAGTGTTGTGGATTTTTTTAAAAAGACACATCAGAGGGAAACAAGGCAGAAAGAATGAGGCACAAATGGAAGAGGAGGAAGAGGAAGAAGAAAAGGGGGGAGGTAGGAAAGTCATAGAGCTGGATCCCTTCAGTAGAATTTTTCTAGTGGCATGACTTCTGAACAGATTAGAGTCTTTGGAACTCCCTGCTTTCATCTGGGTACATGGTAAAATCTGATCAGAAGTTTTGAATATGTCTGGGTTTGTGAGGAGTTAGGAAGATTGAATGGGAAAAGATACAAAGAAGCCCTTGAAATGTTTAAAATAGCTCTATTTAATTTTTAAAAATATATGTGTGTGTGTTTACATGTGTGTGATTTAAGTGTATGGGGGAACACCTATGTATATGTGCTATGCATATGTGCATACAAGGCTTATGTCAGTTGTCTTCCTCTCTTATTCTCAATCTTATACATGGAGCAAGGGTCTTTCAGTTTTATTCAGAGCTTGTGGATTTGGCTTGTCTAGCTGGCCAGCATTGTGAGCTCAGCTTCTGCTTCATGCAAATGGGATTATGGGTAGACCTCTGGAGCCCAGCATTTACATGGGTGCTGGGGATCAGAACTCGGTTCTTACAATTGTGTGACAAGTACTCTTATTCACAAAGCCACGCCTCCATCCTTGTCCCAAACAACTTTAACATTGTTACTTCCCCTCTCTCTTTCCTCCCTCATGCCCTCATAATTCCAGCCCAAAAAAGTTCATGAAACTCATCTCTGTTACACTAAAAAGTAGCCATCACGGACTCTTGGGTCATTCATTACAGGAAAATATCAACAATAAAACCTAGGGATGGCAGCTGGTATGGAGTCTTGAGTTTAGATTAGAATGGTGGGGTGAATACTATGAGGTAAAAATTAGTGAGTAGATTATTTGATCTAAGTGTTTTGACAATTATTGCTCAGTGACTAATCAATTGAAGATTTGGGTGGTGATGGTGGTGGTAGAAAGAAACTGATTCATGAAAAAACAAAAAGTAAAAACATAGGAAATTATAAACTCCAGGAAAAACAAACTGCAAGAAATGAAGCAAAACCATAGCAAAGCACCTGGCTCAGCAAGGAGCAGCATGTCTATAGCCACACTAGTGTGCGCAAGACCATGGACTCAAACAGTGCTGTAAGTGCACCAGAGGAAGAAAGGACAGTAAGAGGCAGGTGGCAGTGTCTTAGAGGGTGATGGAGTGACAGTTAGCCCTCAGATACAGCCAAGGGAAAGGCCCCTGGTGGAAACTACTAGCTGGCTACACAAATCAGAGAAGAAAGAGGACATAGTTTAATTAACAGCCAGAAAGATGCTAACCAAGGTCAAAACCCAGAAACGCTCTCAAGGTCAGTGACTGGCAACACCAGCCAAGGTTGGCCATAGCCAGCAGATGAGCCAAGGGCAGCAGCTTACAGGTCAAAGGTGGACAGAGTGAACTGTGAACTTCAATGCATAACCTTGCCTCTCAATTGATTGAGAAATGCATGGACAGTGTGTGATCATTTCTGAGTTTGGACTAGAAGGACATGCCTGGAGAAGTTATTCCCTAATTTGTCTTGTCATATGCCCAAAGAATTAACTACTTTTAATAAAAACAACCTCAATCTTTTTCCACTTTCTATTGTATGTCTTATGAAAACCCTTGGACAAGCAGTTCAGTGGGGTTTCCCTCTCTTAGGATGCTTCCCACTTTCATAGGGTCTTTCATGTTTAAAAAATAATATTTACATTTGCTTTGCTTATTCCTCCTGTGTCTGCATCTCTTTTTCTTCTTCGGTATGAGATAAAATACCCAAGAACCACCATCTCCTTTAAGACAGGAACCCTGAAGTAATTGTTGATCATCCAGCACATTAGTCTCTGGGTCAGCCCACCGGGATGAGAGACACCCTCCACTCTCAAAAATCTGCACTAGCAATATAGAAGGAACAGTCTACAACTAATACCTTGGTAAATAGCAGTATGAACATGCTATTTCAAACATCACAAGTAAAGGCAGTAGAAATCACTAAAAGTTGGAGAAAGGCGAGCACTGTGTGTTTGGGAAGGGAGGGAGGCACAGGACTATTTGCTGTGAGCCTTTGTGATGATTTGATGCTTTTAGGACCATATACTCAGCTTATGTTGATAGAAACAAAAACACATCAAGGTCTTAATGATTCATTGGGAGTGAGTGTGAATGATTTGTTTTGTCCATTCTCTTGCCTTGGACAGGGGCATAGCCTACCCCCTCCTGCTTTCTCCCAGGACTGGCTGTATCACAGACTAAGCCCAGGACTCTCTCAGTCTTACACAGCTATATGACATTGACATGCCAGTCTCTCACAGTCTGTGATAACCTGCACTATGTATGACATTAACATGTGAGTCACCCCCAGTCTGTGATGGCCTGAGCCGTATAGAATGCCAGGGTCAGCTCTGGGAACAGTGGCAAACAGGGGAAATTGCAAGACCTTTTGGACCTTGAGAAAATGTGGATAGTGGCCCCCCCCCAGGTATGTCCCCAAAGACATACTGGTTTTGGTGAATTTACCTTATATGACTCTTATGCAACTTCTTGAGCTGAGAAAGCATTGATGTGATCACAGAAGCTCTTATAAGAAGGAAACAGAAGAAGAGGTCATACTCAGATACATGGGGATACATGATGGGGAAGGGAACGTAAGAACTCATGATGGAGAAAGGGGTTACAAGCCAAAGACTAGAGACAGCTGATGGAATTGAAAATGTTCGGGTAGCCACCATCAGAGCCTCCAGAGTTGGTCAGCCATGTGTAGAGTTTGACACCACCTTATGAAACAGACCCAAAACTTCTGCCATCTGGGTGTTGCCTTTAGCCACAAACTGATGCTGTTAAGCCATCAATAAAAATCCTGTAGGATTCTAAACTCCCCAACTTCCTACCTCTGGCTCCTCTCTTCTTTTATCCCAACTCAGCACACAAATGTTTGGGAACCTCTGCTTTGAAACATTCCCTCTCTAAACTCACAAAAGACTCACAAGCCTCCCCAAGTACTGGAAAGGTCTAAGAGCCTCAAGACCCCTCCCCTAGGTTACAAGGACAATTTACTGGGAGGGAGGACTTTCTTCAGTGGAGCTGCCTGCAGGTTGGACAAGGAGTGACAGTAGCTGCAGCTTTATGGTTATCACTCATGCTAGGGTGGACTTTGAGGTGATGCAGCTGAGTCATCTCTGCTCCCGTAGGTAACTCCCTCCCTCCTGCTTCTTTAAGGATCCTTCAACTTATTGATCCACAAACTTGACTCAGTCAGGATTATTCCTTTGTTTGGCCATCAGTACCCTATCTGGTATAAACAGACATGTCTCCCTAGGAAAAGTCATGCAGTTGAGTGTTCCTGGGAAATGGAAAATTACTTACATTGAAGTGTTATGAGTTAGCATATCTTTCAAGGAAATTTACATCTTGGAAATAAGATTCTAGGAAGGGAGTCTCCAGGGTGGAGGATTATATTTTACTCATATTTAGTACCTTCCATAGTGCACGGTTAACAAATGACTGCTGAAAAGAGAGAACGAGTTAGTGGCATAATACACAAAGGTATAAATAACTGAGTAGGGACCCGAGGCTCAAAGAAAAACTCCATCACTGCTCATTAGTCAAAGATGTTTAATATTCCTCACTGTTGAGAAAGTCTTCTTGCTGCCTAATTGAAATCCCCAAAGCTGAATTTTAAGTGATGTCTCTTTTATCCTCAGTGGATTTAGCGAACATCTGGTCATCAACCAACATCTCTGAAGTAACTCTTACTTTTTTTCAACCTAAATAATTCCACCCAAAGAACAATTTGCATCTGACTTCTCTTTGTCTTGGCTTAGGCAGACTGGTTTCCACGATGATGATGAGTTTTGCTTTGGATCCTTTGACCCAAAAGAGCTGCAGTGGGGAAGGGCTTCTGCTTCTAGCTCTCAAAGCCCTCTAGAATTTGTCTAGGGACTGCGGATAGAGGGACTCCCCATCTGTATTGTTGGCTTCGTGTTTGGAGCCATCTGAGTAAAACAGTGCTAGTGGCCAATTTCTAAAGCCCATGGAGAAGAGAGTGACTTGTTCTCTCTTTCTCTCTCTCTCTCTCTCTCTCTCTCTCTGTGTGTGTGTGTGTGTGTGTGTGTGTAAGAGAGTGTGGGAATATGTATACACCACATTACATTATCTGAGGTCAGAGAACAATCTGTGCTGACTCCCCTTGCCTTCCACATTGTTTGAGATAGGGTCAGGGCTATGTGTGCCAGGCTATTTGGCCTGTGAGCTCTCACTGATCCTCTGGTATCTGACCCTGCATCTTAAAATAGGGCCTTGCTGGTATTACAAATCTGTGTGTTAACGTTTCTAGACTTTATGTGGGTTTTGGTCTTCAAATTTAGGTAATCTGGCTTACTTGGTAAGAGAGCTTTCCCTATTGAACCAATCCCTCTGCCTCAGGAACATTGATTTTAGCCTCCTACAAACATAGTTCCAGGAACATTTTCTTCACTTTTTTTTTTTTTTTTTT
>NW_022196906.1:41436406-41438983 GCF_008632895.1 Mastomys coucha | reverse complement strand
TTTTTTTTTTTTTTTGTGCAGATCATGGAAACTCTCAACCCCTTAGTACCATAATCTCTATCACAGAGTTTCTACTATGGCTGCTGTGAGGATTAGTTGAGAATCTCTCACTGTACCTGGCCCTTACAAAGCACTTGCTGAGTGTTAACTACAAATGCTTCTCAGCTTACATCCCCATAGACCCATAATAAATAGGAAACTTCCTAAGTGTGAAATGCATGTGATACACCTAACCCACTGAACAAGCAGCCTATTAGCAATCCAGTGCTCTGTAGAGCTTGGGTCTGTTGCCCTTGTGATGGGAATGTTCAGCATTGTGAGTGACTATCTGATTGCTGGCCTGGGAAAACATTCAACTCAAAGTACCATTTCTACAGAATGTATATTGCTTGCACACGGGTAAAATCAGTTCTTATCTCATGGGCTGTAAATTCAATCTGGGGCTATCTGTATCTAGAGTTTGGGGAAGGGTGTGGCAAAATCTGTTTTCCTCCTTCTTGTAGAGTCAGTGCACTTCAGGAGGTAGGATGGGGTGGGTGACTCAGGTCATGTTATCCTGTACAAGAAATACCAGAATTCCTTCATTTATCTCATGAACATTTATTTTGTTGCCTAAAGGAGTCCTCAGTGTAGTAAGGAAATAAACAGATAAACTCAGACTTGCACTGGGCTATGTCAGATAAGGGGTTCTGGAGTGGCTTCAAGAGCAGGAGACATTTGAATGAGTCTTAGAAGATGAATAGGTACTTTCCAGGAAGAGATAATAGCACTCTAAACACACAAGGAAACACGCAAAGCCAAATGTGAAGCAGCAGGGCACATCCAGGCAGTATTAAGAGGAATGTTTTAATAAGAAATCGTGTGTGTGTGTGTGTGTGTGTGTGTGTGTGTGTGTGCGCGCGCGCGTGAGTGTTTGTGAGTGTATGTGCGTGCATGCGTGTGTGATGTATACACACATATGTGTGAGCATTCATGCAGGTGTGAATGTCAGAGGACAACCTCAGGTGCTGGCTCTTGCCTTTCATTTTGCTTGAGATAATTTTGCTGTTCCTTACTGTGTATATCAGGTTAGCTAGCCCATGAGCTTCCAGGGACTCTCCTTTTTTCTTCCTTATGTCACTCTAGGGGTATAGAGATTAAAGACATGGAACGCACACACACACACACACACACAATATAAAAATAAAATAAGCAAAAAAAAGAGAGAATTCTTTACATTACTTTCAGCTTTACAATTTCTAAGAGTATCTCTTGGCCTGAGGGCTAGATTTGTTTGTGTGGCTTCATGACAATGAGATGTGAACAGAAGTTCCATGTATCCAAGTATCTTATCAGCATGATAAGTACCTTCCTTGATCCATCCTCCCTTTCTTTAAGGAAGTCACTGGGGATGATGAGGCAGTAGCTACTCCATTTGACTGGAGCTGGGGTGAGGATCCCTAGTTCCCTTCTATAGCATATTGTGTGCTTCTCTACTGTCATTATAAGTCAATATGGTTCAGACTTTGTTACTCCAGAGTAACCTACCTTATTCTGACTTGTAAAGTCAGTATAGTCTAGGGAAATAGTAACGTGTGGCAACTCTTTCCCCTTCTTTCCCTAAGAATCCCTGAAGACACAGGTCGAATTCAGTACATTTGAAAGACCGTCTTGAAAGCACACATTACAAATGATGCCTGTCGATGTCTATAAAACCAGAATTTCCTAACACCTTGCCTTTGGGGAAGGAAGCTGTTACTACAGGTTGGCTGAAAGCATAGCTTCCTTGGTTCTCCCAGTGCAACTGCTTCTCTGACACATGGCCGAGCACCAGCAGTGTCCCAAACTCTGGGATCCACAGTGATCCTTTCAAATAACGACAACTTTGCCCTTTGCACAGCTCTTTGCCTAGGGTGATTTGCCTCCACATGGTTTATTTTTTTGACACATCACAGCAACCAGCAAGGTCAAAGTTATGATTAGTCCCATTTTACAAATGAGGAAACAAAAGGTCAGAAAGACTTCCCAGTTTATGCAAGATTATACAATTATTAAAATTTAGAGACAGGTTGAAACTCAGGGTTTGCTGATGTCAACTTGTAAATTCTTTCTGCACAACTCCCTTCTTTTCTTTTTCTCTTTCTTTTTTTCTTTCCTTCTTTTTTACCAGAGTGAGGTTCAGGCAGCCTTTCTAAAGATTCTGAGAAACATAGTTTCACATTTATAGTAATTGGTTTGGGGAGATAGTGGAAAGCAAACACAAGCCACAGGGTTTCTTTTGAGTTATTTGTTCTTTCTTTTCTTTTCTTTCTTTTTTTGGACAGGAATATTGTTATAATCATCAAAATATTTTGACAAATGTGTAGAATCTTTTGCTTCATACCTTCTTAGACCTAGCCTTTAGCTTCAAGAGACTTGGTCTTTCCTACTGTAGAGGTGTTGCTCATCTGAATCCATTCTCCCTCTCCATCTCTTGGATCCAATTCAAGTGATTCATTCTCCATGGAGCCTCTCCTGGTACCTAGAATAGACTTCTGTGTTTTTGTTTGTTTGTTTGTTTGTTTGTTTTTTAAGATTTATCTTTTTTTTTTTTTTTTT
>NW_022196906.1:41431262-41435226 GCF_008632895.1 Mastomys coucha | reverse complement strand
AAGCTCACCCACTGCACCACCTGAGCTGCCGCCTCTGGCGTACTTCCCCGCAGCTCCTCGTTGCTTACATAATAGGCGATGGCATTGCTCTCAAACACACAAAATCCATCATCACCTTCAAATGCTGGAACCTTGCCGGCAGGAAATTTTCGGAGAAATTCAGGGGTGCGGTTTGTTTGGCCAAAGTGGAAGTGGGGTGGTGCGGAGAGCACGCGGACCTGAGCCCCGCTGTACTGAGCAGCGATGAGGGCCTTGAAGGCCCTCCAGTTTTCAGGGTATGTGTACAGGGTCCCAGCCGCCATGGTGATTCCGCAGAGAAAGGGGGTGGGGCTGTCGGTGCTCTATCTTTTTTTTTTTTTAAGTGTATCTGTGGATACACTGTCTCTGTGTTCAGACACACCAGAAGAGGCATCGGATCTCATTACAGATGGTTGTGAGCCACCATGTGGTTGCTGGGACTTGAACTCAACACCTCTGGAAGAGCAGTCAGGGCTCTTAACCCTGAATCATTTCTCCAGCCCCATGGTTTGGTTTTTATTACACTAAGATTTTCTAATGGAGTTAGTCATGAAGACACTGCAGTGTTGCCCCAGAGAATGAGTCACAGAACTGACTCTGTTTTGAGGGGATGGTGTAGGAGAGTAGAAGGTCTTGGGTTCTAGATCTGCCGCTAGCTCAAGTTGTAGCCTTTGAGAAATCATATAGTTTCTCTGAACTTTTTAAGGAGCCATTTTGTCTCCTAAAAAACACAGGGGCGGGAATAAAAGCTTCAAGGGTCAGGGCTCTTTCTTAAAATATATGTGAGCCTTTATATCATCCTGCCTGTGATTTCTTTCCAGAATATTTATCAGATACTTACAAAGGGCTGTTGTCCAGGAACTTTTATAAAACTTTAAAGAATTTCTAAATATCCTTTTGGTGTTCACATTGTGAGAATCCATTTAAGAAACAACAACTCAATGGTGTAGAGCAGGAGAGCTGAGTGATGCTGCCGTGCTCACTTGATCATTTGATCTCTGACAAAAGCTCCAAGTCATTAACTGGAAGAGAACGCCTCCTCACAATTTTCCTTGGAACAACTAGATATTTATATGGGAAAAAATGTACTGTGGCCTCTACCACATACTACATTAAAAAAAAAAAATTACCCAAAGCCAAAGGTAAAATGTAGAGTTTTCTAGAGGAAGCATTTAGGAAGTTTTTATGACTAGGATGTGGTAGTAATATGTTAGAAGAGTGAGAGTTTAAAAAAAATGGCAGATAAAAATTGAAATCCAGTACATAATACCACTCAATGATGAGAAGATAGTCAACATAGTCAAAAAAATAATATATGGGCAAATGATTTCAATAGATACTTCTCTAGGGAATAGCTTATGAAGAGCCAATAAGTACATGAAAAAAAGATGCATCGTGGTGAGAAACTACTAAATTATCCATAAGAGTGACTCAAATAGAAAAGATGGCACAGGAGGGTACATGGTCATTCTCTGTGTCTGTGTGAGTGTGCAGTGTGTGATGTATTTGGAGATGTCTGCATGTATTTGTGTTCACGGACATGTTGAGGCCAGCGGTTGATGTTGAATGACTTCCTAGATCACTTTCTACCTTACGTTTTGAGTCATGTCCTCTAACTGAACCGGAAGCTCCCCAGTTCAGCAAGGCTAGCAGGCAGCAAGCATCAGGATGCACCTGTCTCTGCCTCTTTAATGCAGAGATTACAGGTACATGCTATGGGTGCTTCTGCGCTATGGATGGAGACTTTAGCTTTGAGAGCTTTGGTCTTTTCTATCCCAGAGGTGTGGTTCATTCAGGAATACTTTGGAGTGGGAGTGGAGCAGCTTTCCTCTATCTCCCTTGGTCCAATTCAAATGACCTCACGGAGCATTTCCTAATGTCCCAAATAGATTTCTACTTTGTTTTTTCATTACATTAATGCAGTTGGCTGTGAGCATGACTGGCCTTACCACTGCAGTGTAAGCTCCTTACCTCAGGTCCTCATGCTCACCCAGTCTGCATTTTACTGAGTCACCTTCCCAGCCACGGCAATTGTTATTCTCACACATCCCTGGTAACGGGACTCAAGCATATCATATCACTGTTTTTTAAGACAGGTCTGGTAGGTTTGTGAAAACTAAACACACGCCTAGCCTACGAACGTTCAATACACCTATTAGTAACACACCCAACAGAAAGCATACACTTACAAGGGATTTGTGGACAATTCTTACTGATTAGAAGCCCAACCTGGAAATAGCCCAGGTATCCCCCACAGGAGATTGGATATAAACAGAGAAGCTCTTCTTAGTATTTAAAAAGAATGAACTAGTGATCCACACATCAATACAGGTGACTATCTCAAACAAAGATTACCTTTTGTATTATTCCATCTTCATGAACTTCCATGGCAGGACGACTTAATATATTCTGACAAAAATTACAACAGCAGTGGCCTGTGTTGACAAGAGTGGGGTTTGGACTCTGCTTTCTGGGGTGCTGGTCATAATCCATAGGGTTTGCAGTTTACACAAGTGCGTGCATTCATTGAAATTCTTCGAATGATAACATTAAGATTTGTGCATTTTGTGGCATATATGTCATACTTAAAAAGCCATGAACAAATATTGAACTCTAATGATATGTGTCTAAGGGTAAAGTGCACAGATGACTGCATTTCATCTTGAAATGAATCTAAAAGTGTAAGCGCCACAGAGTAAAATGAGGAGAAATGGCTCTGGAGGGAGCTGTGCTGAACATAACATGGTGCTGACCATACAGCCTGGGGCGTAGGTCTCTGGATGACCTCTCCACATTCTCTCAACTTCTCTGCTGGGTTCGATTTTTTTTTTTAACAATAAACTATTGGGAAAATAAACCCATCCATTAAAAGGCTAATAATTTTCCAACCAACCAGCCGATCAATTAGCAAGTGAGCTGATAGAGCATTCCCTAAATTTTACTTACTGGCTACTTCCTCTATCATTATCGACAGATTTTTATAATAATTTACCTGAACTTAACTTGCATTAAGAACCTTTGGTCTACCCTGGTTTCATCCTGAGAAATAGTGTTTATGAAATCATGTATGACATATAAATTACATTTAATGGTACAACAAATATTAATATAAATCTACAAATCAACTGATAATTGCTTGCTTGCATGCCATATGAATTATGTCACTTATCCCCACATATGCCCATATATACTTCAGAAAATCTGATCTCTGCTTTGTGCTGCATGTGTGGGGTAAGGGGTTCTCATAGATTGAGTGTGGCCTCTGGATTCAAAGAATTTTAGGGACTGTCCCCTAAAGGTCCAATGGACAGAATGCACATGCTGTGCAAGAGGCAGCAAAAGCCAGGGCTGGACACAAGTGCCCGGGAAATGTGTGTAGCCAGCCTCACTCCATAAAAAACAAAGACCAAAATCACAGGTGACACATGGGTCAACAGGCTCTCTCCATGCTCAGGACAAGCATAGAGAAGAGTCTCTTCAAAACGTCAGGTGCTGGTCCTCCATTGGAAAGCTGCTTGGACCAGCAGCCTTGCTGTGGGCTTTGCAGAGAGGAAAGTAGACTCAGAAGCTGCCCAATCACAGGTCTATAGCCTCCTTCCCCACCTTCCACTCCACCAATTCCCTTCCTCTTGATTGTCAATTAAAATAAACAGCCTTGCATTCCGTAGCTGGGTTTCAATCTATCTTGGCCGGGAGGAGACGGGCAGATTTGTGGCAGTGCCCGAAAGTCCTTGCTCAACCTTTTTAATATCTGAACAAAGCAATCAAACCTGATAAGATCTAGCAAAGGCAAGAACACTCTTCTATCCCTGGGATGGAAGCTGATTAGTCCATGGCCCACATCATCAGAGTTATTGTGCCATGTGAAATTTATTGGTGCTATCTCACCTCATTAAATACTTAAATAGACCTGACAGGACAGAAAAACGGGCTTTTTAGTCCACCC
>NW_022196906.1:41388672-41431252 GCF_008632895.1 Mastomys coucha | reverse complement strand
CCCCCAGGCCAAGGGGCTGGCGGTTCCCATGTTCCAGTCCACCTCTGCTACAGCTGTCAGCAGAGAAACAAGACAGCAGAGTGCTGCATGAGAGGGAAGGTTCTGGATGGCTGTATGGACTCCAGGGATCCTCCAGCTCTGTCTTCAAGCTCCCCACCTATGCACATCCCAGTGGGAACAGACAGAAGAGCAAGATAGGGGACCATGGTGCTTTGTGTCTTTGCTGAGTTACCCAAGTCTGTCAGCCTAGTCACCTAAGAAGAGGCTTGTCAGGCAGTGTGTGTGTGTGTGTGTGTGTGTGTGTGTGTGTGTTGAGTGGGGGTAGGGTCAGGGGTGAATGAGCTGCAAAACAAAGAACTCTCAGACCCTCCTCCAGCTCCGGGCTTGTGTTCTTTATTTAGCAAATAGCCCTGGCATTGGCCACTGCTGGACCCAGGCCAAGGCCAGGATTTCCCTAGATTCTGAGTTAGAGAATTTGGCAGTCTGGCGACACTCTACAGAGAGTCACTAGCCTGAAGGTCTCAAACAAATTGCAAATGATGAGCAGTGAGTGTCAACAAATGTGGATGTGGATGTCACGTGGGCCTTGCCTTTCCCACCATGTTGGGAAGTGTGTGTGTGTGTGTGTGTGTGTGTGTGTGTGTGTGTGTGTTGTATTAAGCCAGCACAGAAAATCAGTAACTTGAGAAACTTTGCAATCTACAAAATGTTCCAAAAAAGGTTGCATGAAGAAATGGATGACTTTTCCTCATTTATCAAGCCAATTTTCTCCTCAGCCAAGGTGATTTGAGACACAGTCTCTCTGCATCCCCTTCCTCTCCTCGTATCTCCACCTGCTGTGAAGGTCTCTTTTCTCCAGCTGTTTCCCTCACCCAGCCTAGGTCCTCGTTTGCACCTTGTTAATAACATGGGCAAGGGGCCAGGAAGCAGCTCCCAGGCGCCTTCCGTTCCTAATGTCCTAAATGGCCATGACACTGTGCTTAATTTCCGTTTTAGTGCAACTGCTGGCAGGACATCAGTGGGCTGAGACCCGGGTCCTGTGGCAGGATCTTCAACAGCGACCATCAGCCTCCCTGTAATTAGATGCCACTTGGAGTCTGCTGTCCTGTAGTGCGGGAGCTCTGTGGACTTATGTAACTGTCCCTCTGTTCAGAGCACAAGGCTTTTTACAACCTCGGAGTCTCCCAGCGTTAAAACAGCTCTAATCCCTTGCCCACCCTGGGAGGGAAGGCAGGCCATGGCCAGATGGGTTATCTGTGTTATCAGTTTAGAATAGTGTGGGGCATGTAAAACCCGGGGCTACTGCAGAAAACCATGATGGTTGATATTTACCAACTGGGGAGCTTTGCTCTTTATCTTTTCTGGAATGTTCCATGGTGGATTTTAGGAAATGAAATGGTCAGGATACATTGACAGGGGCTTGGCTGCCTTCAATGCACATAAAAAGTGTTAAACAGGACACACGTTTGTAATCTCATCCACTCAGATAACTGAGTTGAGATGATCCCAAATTCACAGAAAGCATGTCTGGCATACTAAGTGAGTTCATATCCAGCCTGGGCAATTTAGTAAGACCCAGTTTCAAAATAAATAATAATGGTGGTGATGGTAGTGGTGGTGGTGATGGTGTTGGTGGTGTTGGTGCTGGTACTGGTGGTGGCGCTGCTGCTGCTGATGATGATTGGGGATATAGTTCCATGGTATAACACTGTCCTAGAATGTGCAAGGCCCTGGGTTCAATCCCCTGTGCCACTGAAAGGATGAATGAATAAAAAAATAATATACAGTTAAAAAGTCAAGTAAAGATCTACGGAGATGGCTCAGTGGGTAAAGAGCTCGCCATGCAAGCATGGAAACCTGAATTCAAACCCTCAGATCCCATGTAAAGCCAAGCACAGTAGTGTGTGGGCCCAGCACTCATCAGGCAGATAGATGGGAAGCAGAAATAGGAGAATCCCTGGAATTCTCAGACCAGCTAGTCAGGCATATTCCCAGTGAACAACAGCCATAGCCTGTCTTAAACAGGGTAGAAGTGAGGACAGATACATCAGAGGTTGTCCTTAACCCTGTACACACACACACACACACACACACACACACACACACACACACACACCAAAGGTAAGCAAACGGTTGCTCTATAGTCACAATGAAGGAATGCCAATCATGGCAAGAACTTGCTGGAGACAGGAAGCCTATCTATGCAGTACCAAGAAGGTCCAGTTTAATTTGAATTGGATACAGGTTTGAGTGAGGGCAGGGAGGGTAGAACAGGTGATTTATTCCCTCTTGGTGACAGTGCATCTTCATCTAGAAGATAGATCCTCAATTACTGATAATGGCTTCCTGCATGGCTGTAACTCAATGGCAGGTCCAGCATGAGGCTGAGCTGTCGAGGGCTGTCAAAAGAGGGATAGTAGGGTAGAAAGTTACTCTGGAGAGCACAGGATGGTACACTTCAAACCAGCCTTTCCCTACAGGGTACTCAATGACGGAGCAAATGCTAACTAAAACTCGAATTCATAATACTCTGGGGCGGACTGAACATCTTCAGAGAAGCCCAGTATTTTTCTTAATGCCTAGATCCTGTTGTTTTTCTTTTTTCTTTTTCTTTTTTTTTGGGGGGGGGTTCGAGACAGGGTTTCTCTGTGTAGCCCTGGAACTCATTTTGTAGACCACGCTGGCCTACGCCTGCCCCTGCCTCCCAAGTGCTGGGATCAAAGGCGTGCGCCACGCCCCACCCCCAGCTTCATCTTGTTTTTTTGTTTTGTTTTTTTTTTTTTTCATTCACAACATATAGGTCAGAGGATTGAATGGGTACTTTCCTTTCCATCTTTCAGACCAACAAAAGAAATCTACTCCCACATGGACAACTGTGCACTGGGTCAGAGGTCATACTTCCTTCAGTCTTTTCTAGTTTAGGAATCTCTCAGCACACGGTTAGGGATCTGGGGATCACTGAAGGAGCTTGATAAAAACAGATGCCCACATCAATAGATATGTGGTCTAGAGTTTCAGGGGTAGGCAGGCTACTTAAAGGGTTTCCTGGGTGTTGTTAAGAGAAAGGGTGGATTGGGAACTTCTGTCACTGTTCTATCGTTAATCTTGCCTTCCCAGGTAGAGAGACTAACTCCTCACAGAGGAGGTTTCCTCATCCCAGTGACTATCCCATCCTGGAGTTTTCAGTCTTTTCAGGATTGGAAGTGGTTTTAACAAAACCCAGGCTTCTTTGGCAAGGTCATAGAGAGAAAGAACAAACTGACCCCAAGAGTGGCAGGGGGTGGCAGGTTCTTCTTTGTCACCACCTGCTTCCCTGGTGAGAATAGGTGAGCAAGAGGAATCCAGAACAGGTAGATTCCAGGACAGCCATCCTCCCTGAACACAGGGGCACTGTGCAAGCTTCCTCCCCATTTCCTGACATTCTGATATTCCCCATCTGCAAGACACCATTTAAAGCTGCACATCGTCCAGTGTCAGGGAAAGGCA
Organism: Mastomys coucha; assembly: GCF_008632895.1. Classification (NCBI taxonomy): domain Eukaryota; kingdom Metazoa; phylum Chordata; class Mammalia; order Rodentia; family Muridae; genus Mastomys; species Mastomys coucha. Next base: position 41,427,766 of record NW_022196906.1, on the reverse strand, counting down.
GAAAAGGACATCCTCTTAGGGTGTCAGCTCAGCCTAAATGTCGTTTACAACAGAGCCTATTACTGTATGCTTTTCATAGGCATCGGTATCTTTAGCCCCTTAGCTCTCTAACTCCTGCTCATCTCTCAGGCGACCAAACCAGGGTGTGGATGTATACTGCCCTCCATCCTCCATGGTGTCAGAGCCTGAGCGAGTCTGTTCTGTGCTCTTTAGAGTGGCTGGCGCTTCTTCTGCTGTTCACATACGTTTTTTCTCTCCAGCTCAAGACAGTTTATTTTGGCTTCCTTCTCTATTCTTGAGTGTCTAATCTGCAGGTGGCTCTTCTCAATTTATAGAATATAAATTACTCTCTCACAAGCAAACGCTTCTTCCCTTCTTGCTCCTTCTGATCTCACTGCCCTCAGCTCTGAATGTGGGGCACTGTCTCTCAATGGAGGCTTCTGTGTCCGAGTCCACAGCACTCCAAGGGATTAGTAAGAGTTAATTGACAAATCACTGTTGTGTCGTTTAGGCCTGCTTCTCTAGGCCCAACACTAGTGGAATTTATGAGTTACGTCCTGGGGAGAGGTCAAGGATGACTCTGCTGTTTTTTGAGCCTTAAATAATAGAGTTGCTATTCGCAACTGACCAGCAATTGACATCTGCTATACATTCTTAACACACGGTCTTTGGGAGAAAAACTTGCAAGCTCAATGTAATGGCTCTGGGCTCAATTTAGGAGGTATTAACTGATGGCTTTTATGTTCCTATTGTGGTTCAGGCAACTAGAGATGCAGGCAGATTCAAACAAATGCAAACGCAGGCTTTCCCCCCAGAAGTGTTCAGTAGAAGGGTACCACCACCCTGATAGGAATGGCAGGTTGGAGACCAGTTGCACCTGAAACCTTGTGAAACATTCAAAACACAACTGAAATGGCCTTTAGAAGTTATAATTCAAACTTTTAAATCTGTGGCTGGGTTGGGCTCTGATATTCAGAGGTTTTTTTTTTCAGTTCGTTATATTAGAAACTGTTTCTACTAACAAGTCTGATGTGTGCACAAGGGACTCTGTGGGGCAGGAATATTTTCCATATTTTTATTAGCACATAGCTTGGTGAAGGACTTGGTAGTGGTGAAGTCTATGGTGTATGTGTATGTGTGTGTATGGTTACATGGGAGTTTGGATGTACACAGGTGCACCTGGGTATGCAGGATGTATGCATACATGTGGAAGTCAGAGATCAATTTTGGGTGTTATCCCACAGGAACCATTCACCTTGATATGTACGTATGTACGTACGTATGTATGTATGTATGTATGTATGTATGTATGTATGTATGTATTATGTCTTTCATTGGCTTGAGGCTCACCAGTTTGTCTAGGCTAGCCTGCAAGCACAGTGAATGCATTTGTCTGCACATTCCCAACACTGGGATCACGGATATGTGCTGCGTGCCTCCATTCTCTGCATTTGTCCATGCTGAGGTCAAAAAAGATCTTCCTCACACTTGGGCAGTAAGCAGTTAATGGACTGAGCTATGGGCCAAGCATCATGGGTTTTTTTTGTTTTTGTTTTTTTGGTTTTTTTTTTTTTTGGTATAGGCTACTGACCTTGTCAGGTCATAAAAGACTGTCAATAGTTGCCTTCTGTAGCAGAGGGTTAAGACATCTGAGAGTGTATAAGAAATTCATGGCTCCTTAATTCATCCTCTGATTCATATATTGATTCTTTGATACAGTGACTGATAGGCTAATGATTAACTCATGTATTTATTTAATAAACTCCATCCTTACACAAGTTCTCAACCGAGAAAATCAGTTGAATGTTTTTCTTTTTCCTGCTATCTCTTTTCTTGGTTATCTCTCATGGCAATCAGGAAGAGAAAGAGCTCCAGTAGAACAATGTTGAACCAGACCCCTCTGGGATGTCACCCTTCCTAGTGGCCATCTCCAGAGAGAGGTGTGGGAAGCCATCTTGGAAGTGGGATTGCTCTTGGTTCCCCTGTTCTCTTCGCTCGATCCTTTGTACTGAGGGAGGTTTTTGGCTGTAGGGTGAATGGCCTGGAAGGGTCGGTAGCTCTGTTTGGCCCACAAGCCCCCTAGTTTTACTCTCCTGTTTCCTTCCCCAGCAACATAGGGAGTTGAAGACATCTGGTGCTCCAGTCCCCTGGGATTCTTTTTAATATGATTTCATTTCTTTTAACCTTTATTAAGACAAACATTGAACAGAGCATAGGCTACACTCCCAGTAGAGACACTCTTCAATTTCGATATTAAAAAACAAAACAAAACAAACCTAAACCCATCCAACCTGCTGCTCAGAGGAGGGAGAGAGGAGTGAAAAAAACCCAGAAAGAAAAAGAAATATTCTAGAGATATTTTTACCTTCAAAGATCCATCACTCATTACGGCATATCGCAGACACGTCTACAATTCCATCTTCTTACAATTCTCCGTGAAATAAGTGTAAATGGAAAATAATACCCCATTTTGAAAGTTCAACAAAATGTCTTTATCCACCAAATGTAGCCCCAGCTGTCTCATTTTCAGAAACAAAGCCTGATTTTAAATAGCATCTCACCATCCAAATAAACACCAGCAGTTCCCTCCAGCTCCCCAGCAGGGGCTGCCTCAGCACCCCAAGCAATTGACCATCTCACAGTGAATTGAGCCAACACCTAAGCTCCAACAGGTCTTGGGGTCCCTCCCTTTGATCTGGGAGAAATAACAAAGCTGCCTTTCTCTCACAGAATGGGGAAGACAGTCGCCTAGGTTACCAGCCCCCTTCTAAACCCATTCTCACTGCAGACTCTGGAGGTGGCCATTCCATTTTCCTGAACAGACAGAAAGAAAGATGGCTCCTCACTCTGGCACCAGCACATGACTTCTCCTTTGGCGGCTAGTGGATGAAGAACAGCAGGTTTACCCCTTCTTAGAGGATGGACAGGTACTTGAATGTACAAAAAAAAAAAGGCACTGCTTCAACTCCAACTGGATCCCATTGTTGTCTCTGCAACACACAGCATCCCAGCATTTCCGTTCACTTCCTTCCCTACAGTATAAATGCCCTGGTGACACTTCTGTATACCCCAAACCAGCCTCTCTCCTGCTTTCCTGTGGCCTCTTCTACTCCACTGAAGCAACTCTAGTTGTCTGCCTGCTCGGGTTAAACACAGCGTGACTCTTTCTTGCCATACCTGGCCTAATTGCGAAACCTATTGGCCCTAGCTATACATACAGCCAAACTCACTGCTCCCATAAATCATATTTATGTACCCAGCCCGAGCCACTGTCATGGCTCCCAGCTGCTTTTACACTGAACATCATTCAACAACAGAGCAAAGTAGGAGAAATCCCAGACTTTGGAGTCAAACTGATTTAACTCAAAACTGATTGTTTTTGTTGTTGTTGTTTTTGTTTGTTTGTTTGTTTGTTTTAGTTGTGTGAGCCTGGCAAGCCATCATGGCTCTGTATCGTCCTCATCTATAAAAAAGTAACAGTAATAGACTCCAGAGCTTGCTGTAAGGATTAAATGAGTTCATATGCTTAATATGCTTTAGTCCTTGTGTCACAGGAGGTGCTATGAAGGCAACAGTGTCACTGACAGGGTTATTTTCCTGGATGGAGCACCAGAGCAAATGTGTTAAGATATTAAACAAACCAGAGCACTGGTGTCCAAAATCTTCCAGGACCTCCCTCTCCCCTCGCTGGGACGTGCACAGTTCCTTACAGTTTCCAGTGTGAGCTTACCTCTAGAACATGCCTCCCCTTTTACTCTGTTCTCTCCTTTCCCAGGCACACACCAGGCAGCTCCTGCTACCTTAGGGTCTTTTCACTTCGGGTTTCCTCTGCCAGAACGCATTTTCTTAGAGTGCTGCATGGCTGTCATCTCTCCCAGGTCTCTGTTGGAATATGACCCTCTTGGCCAGGGCATATCTGAATGTTCTATTTAAAATTAAACCAGAAAAATCTATACCCGACTCATTCTTGTGTATTTCTCTTCCAACTGTTTATTAGAATCTCGTATACCACATATTTTACTAACTTAGTTAGGTGACTTTCTGTGACTTCTCATGAGAATAAAAGACCCAGGGATGAAGAAATTTTTTTTTTGTCTGTCAATTAGAATATTCCCAACACCAGGGTAGTCTTTGGTACAGATTCTTGACACTTGAGTTCCACACATGGAGGTAAAGTGAGCCCTGGTGTTCTTGAGCATCTACCCTTGAGGTTCACATCCTGGTTGTCTGACATATCTTCCTGTGGTGCAGGGAAAGTCGTAGCTATTCTAACAGAAATTCCGTTACATCTTCAGATAGGAAGGAACACAGGTGACAGAGGCAGTTTCAGAACTCAGACCCTGTGACAATGCCTTCGGGCCCTCTTCCCTCCACCGTTAGCCTAAGAGCACTTGATTTGACCGAGATGTGTTTGCTGAATGGATAAATGGATGGCTACATTTCCTTTCTCCTTGGGAAGTGGGCAGGGAGCAGTAAAGCTAGGCTGCTCTGACAGGTGTGGGCTAACACCACCTAACATGTTAGGATCTTTGTCCGTGCTTCTGCTGGGCCATGAATCAAACAGATGATTCAGGAGCCGGGGCTGCCTGTCAAGGCAATCTCAGATGGAATTGATGTATCAAGGTGTAGTCCTGAGTTGTTTATCGGAAGTGACACTGAAAGAGATTGACAGGCAGTCACTGGACAAATAGATCACAGGCTCACAGAGACGCCCAGTGGTACCTGTTGTGTGAGACTCGCTGTGAGCCTCGGGTGAGGCCGTTACAAGCTTGGCATGAAGGTCATTGTAAGGAGTAAGCATAGGAACACTGGGGTGGAGGAGCTGCCTGTCTTGCTTTAGGATCCCATGGATGCTGGTGTAGGGAATAGGCTCACCTATTTTCCCATCAGGCCTATTTCCATCTGTCTTTTTATTTTCTCATAGAGCCAACTGGATCACTCCCCAGCAACCCTTGCAGTCCTTATGAAAGGAGCCTAAAGTTGTTATGGGCTGGGCTGTCCACAAGCCAGCTTGTCACCCGTGTCAAGTGTGTGTGGGGCATGACATCTCTCCAGGTTTGCACCAGACCCTACCTCCTGTCAACACATAGTGATGGTTGGTGGTTATTGAGCCACTCGAAGGATACTTCAGAGGAAGCCCTAGCCACTCCAGGTGGAGAAGTGATCATAGGCCCTTATTAGAGCTAAAGAAATGAGCTCTAAAAGTCAAATTATATACTCACGCTAATGGTTGTACATTCTCAGTGGCTGAGCTGTGGCTAGATAGCACAGGATGACCTTAGTCCTCTGCCTGTACCTCACAAATGAGGGATTAAAGCATGAGCATACCTGGCTCATGCACTGTTGGGAACTGAACTCAGGGTTTCATGCATGCCAGGCAAGGGCTCTGCCACTGAGGCCACATTCCAAGGCCTGGAGCCCCCTTAACCCCTGGCCCCCACTCCACATTTCTTCCAGTTTCCATTCTTGTGTTTGTCTTCTCAGCAAAATTAAATCCCTTCATACCACTTCTGGTATTCCTGGCATTGTCTGAAATTTTAATCTTCACACCTACTAACTTGTTCAGTGTATTAGTCGGGGTTCTCTAGAGTCACAGAATTTATGGGTATCTCTATATAGTATTTGTTGATGATTTACAGTCTGTAGTCCAAGTCCCAACTATGGTCAGCAGCAGCTGTGAGTGGAAGTCCAAGGATCTAGCAGTTGCTCAGTCCCACAAGGCAAGCAGGCAAGAAGAGAGAGAATGAATCTTCTTTCTTGCAATGTCCTTATGCAGGTCTCCAGCAGAAGGTGTGGCCCAGATTAAAGGTGTGTGACACAACACCTTTAATCTCAGATGACCTTGAACTCAGAGATCTCCCTGTCTTAATTGTCTGGGATTCATAGCCACTATGCTTCAAGATCTCCATGCCAAGATCCAGGTTAGAAATTTATATCTCCCAACCTCTAGATTAGGATCACTGGTGAGCCTTCCAATTCTGGATTGTAGTTCATTCCAGATATAGTCAAGATGACAACCAGGAAAAGCCACTACAAGTGGTCTTAACCGTGTTCAGAAGTAGAGTTCATCCTTATTCCCATTTCACAGAGGTGAAAAGAGGAATATAGCAGAGTTACCAGAAGCCTGCCCAGGGCACACCTTGGAGCCAAACATGATGCCCGGGTCAGGGTCACTGGATAAGGGAAAAGTTTGTTTAGACCCCGTCTCAATGTTTTAAACTTTGCCCTTCTAGTCCACATCTGTCTCTATTGCTTTTCAACTCACCTCTTTCTATACTTTCAAAGTCTAATTTAAATATTAGTTTTCCTATTGTAAGTGTAACTTGTTGCAAAACTTAATGGGAGACTGGTTAGGACAGAGTAAAGACCCCAGAAATATATCCTTGATGCCACAAAGTTAGTGGTAGAGGTTTATCCTAAAGAAATAATTGTATATGTGCAGAGAGAAAAAAGTACTGGACCCAGCCACTGCACTCAAGTGGAAATCCCTGAATCTATAAATACACATTTCCTTCTATGTTCACACAATAGGAAACCTGGTAGTCATTACCAGTAATGAAGATATATAGCTATTGACATAAGAAATTAAGTGAAATAAGTACGTTATAAAGTAGTACACCCAGAATAATTTGATTTTTATTAAAATTGTATGAATATAAATATATGCATCGAAAAATGTCCAAAAGGACATATATCAAACTGTAGCTAGTGCTTATCTTCCTTTGGGTATTGTAGGTGATTTTTATTTTCTTCTTTTTATTTATTCATTTTCTAATTTTCAGCAAAATACTTCTTCCAAAAGTGAGGAGGATAGATGTTCTCTAAGAAGTGGTTCCTAACTAACTCTTTCCTTTCTTCATCCTTCCTATATATGATGGTCCCACCAACTGTTTAGTATCTGTGTTACTGACTGCTAGGGTCTCACTGTATCCACAGTGTGTGTAATTACATATATGTATATGTGTATATGTATATGTGTATAAACTCCAGGAAGGGTTGATGGCTTTGGAGCCATGTAATGGTCATTCCATATGAAATTCTTTGCATATCCCAGGGTTTACCCTTACAGTACCCATATGGGATAGGGCATACATGCTTATTACTACAGGATATTATACATTGACATGCTTACATTTTTCTCTCCCTTTCTCTGTGGCTCCTATCATTTATTTCTATGAGGTAAAAAAATGAAGGGTGTTGAATTTACCTCACCCTTGGGGGAAGAAAGGGAATGAAGCCATATCCCCAGGGCTGGGCAAAAGCCCAAATTAGCCCATGAAGCCAAAGGCAATCAATTATCCAGAGACCTCTGAGGTCAGACCCTGGCCTGCTCTGGCCACCCTCTTGACCTGCATAATGGCCCATGGGCAGTTATGATTCATGCAGATGCTGGCTGGGTTGCCGGCAGCCTGAGCTGAGGAGGCTCCACAGTTGGCGCTGCACACATCTAAAAAGATGCACCCCGTCCCCAGGGACCACTGGGTCCATTCACTGGGGAGCCTAGTAAGACAGAAGTCTGGAAGGGGTTCTTAGAATCAGGACTGGAGACACCCGGCCGCCTGAGCCTTCTTTCATCTGTGCTGTGGGAACCCCAGGGAGAAATCTACAACCATTATCCAACCAGACAGAGCAAAAAGAAATGAGTTTAAAGCACCAGAAGGCAGACTTAGATAATAATAATAATGAAGTGAGTGGCTTGGACCAGCAACAGCTGCAATAATATTTCCCATTTGCACAGGACTCTACTGTGCACAAAAGGCTCTCAACATACATTACCATATTTGACCCTCTTAACAAGCTGGTCTTTACCTAGATTCTTACAGGAGAGAACTGGAACTTGGAGAAATGGACTGACTTACAGAAAGTCATGCAGCTGATACAAAGCTGAGCGTTCTGACTCCGCTATGCTAAAAGGAGATCTGGCAGAGGCGTGCAAATACACAGAGTTGAAGGTTAAGGGAATTCACAGTTGTGGCTGAAGAATAGAAAACTTTTGGCTGTGTTTAGAGGAAGCTCAGAGAGAGCACCTGGCTAAGGGAGAAGTGAGATGACCCTTGAAAGCCCCTGGTTAACCCCAGGACAACAGGTAGGAAGAGGGACCATGGCTGTGGTCCCTAAAGCATGTGTTTATGCTTCAAACACATAATCTGGATTATGCTATTAGATTCAGGTAGAGTGCTGGATCAACCATGAACTTCCCCTGCCCAGGCTTTAGACAAGACTCTTGGTTCCTCAGTGTGTGTGTGTGTGTGTGTGTGTGTGTGTGTGTGTGTGTGTAGGTGTAGGTGTGTATGTAGGTGTGTGTGTATGCGTACATGTCAGGGGTCATGAACAGGGTCTACAGAGAACAAAGTTGTAAGGAGAGTCATATTGGTGCTTGAATTTAGAAAGATTCTCAAATTGTCCTTAGAGCCCTATGGGCTGTTGGGGCAGGCAGTCAGGAAAACACCTTCTCCTCCCTCTCCAGCCATTTCTATGATTATGTCTTTGTCAGAAGGACTCTGAATGTGAAGGATTGAGTGGGTTTTCTTCATTTCCTTGCCCTTCATTTGTTTCTCAGTGTGATCTAGAAGGTTTACAAGATGCTTGGCCACTGAAGTTGGTGCCCTTGCCTCTCGTAGAATTCTCCCTGGCCTGTGAGGTGATAACATAGGCTCTGTGAATCTCAGGAATGTAGTCAGTCTAACTTCGAGTTCTCACTGTCTTTGCTTTGAGCTCACTGATGTTTCCCTACTTGGTCCTATGTACCCAGGCCACTGTGTTGCCAGAACCATGTCAAGACACCAGAACCCACTCTAAGCATTTCATCGGGAATGTCTACATTTGGTGCATTATTTACAGTTTATTGCTTGGGCTTGAGCAAGCAAAGGGGAGAGCATACAGTTATTAAAGACTGTAAGCATCAAAGGGTACCCTGCAGAGTTGAGACCTAGGCCACAAAGGAGGAAGTGCCCCCTGGCTGCCACTGGGACCTTTTAGGAGCCTGTGGTGAGGCTGATATTGGGAAACCAAGGAAGATGGAGATTAGAAACTGCTACTAGGAACAGAGGTGCTAGGTAGACCAGGCATAGCCTGAAGCAGCAACTGAATGGAAAGAGTAAACCCCTGCTCCATCTCTCCAGCCTCCTGTAGCTTCCCCTAGCTGCAGGACCAAACAGGTGCCACCATCTGGCAATGGAGAAATGCAACAGGCAGGGTTCAGCATCACAAGGCAGAAATAGAAAGGCAGGTTTAGGATTTAATATCTGCTGAGCTTTATTCTTGGAAGATGCATTGATGGGGGGATTGTCCCCAGCCAGCCAGATAGAAGGAGCTCTGGGTCCTCAGACAGCAGGAACCCGAAAGGCAGTTTGCTCCATTGTAACCCATGCACTTTGCCAGTTCCTGGAGTCACCATGTCTGATCTGCCTGTTCTCAGCTTTTCACAGCAGATCTAGGGCTTTCATACACTGTTGTAATCTGGGAGGAGGACATACATCTTCTTTAACCCTTTGGGGATCATCTTGACCTTTTGCCCTTTGCCCCAGACTGAACAAAGCCTCCTTCCAAGTAATAGGAAAAAAAGATAATTTGAGTGTTGAAGAATAATGCAAGATATTATCAATGTAGCCTGTGATTGTGTCATATAAAAAATAAAATACACACCACTTAATCAAAGCACTACAGACACTTTTAAGTAATCCCACTTTGGCTTTGCATAACTCCATACACTGCCGGCAGCGCTCTTGTCTACCACCAGAGACCATAATATACATCAAAAATTCTCCTTTAAATTTATTTTCAGTAAAGATTGGTCTTTTGAACTGTGGCAGTGGAGGCTTAAGGGTACAAAATCTCTCGCCTTTTTCTCCCTCTTTTTCCATCTCCTCTGTCTTTCCCTTTTGTAGGGCGGTAACTCTGGGGTGGGGGATGAGAGCGACTGTGGGTTCCACATCTCTGGAAGCTTCTGTCCTTTGCATGGATCAATTCCTCTCATCTGCTACTTGATTAAGACATTAAAGCTGGAAGGTGAAGGAAGGTTGAGCGGCAGCAAGAGGGGCAAGAACCAATTCCTGTCTATGTGCTCGGGAGAGAGTCTCTGCTTGCTGCACCTCGGCATGGTTTTGGACTATTCTGCCTGGGAAAGTTCACACTTAATGCTTTCTTAGAATTCCAGACTTTGTAGACTATACAATGGGGTTTCTTGGGGTATCTCTGACAGGTCCTCTCTGAGATGGGAATCATTTTGCTACTATCATCAATACTACAGTAAACAGAGAGTCTCCTTGACTCACAGTGGACTGTGGCAGGCCAGCTTCTTATGCAAAAAGCACTCTTTCTTTAAAAACTCATTATTATTTTTAATTATTGTGCATGATGGTGTGTATGGTAGGCGTGTACATGAGCGATGTGAGGGCAGAGGACAGCTGTGTGGAGCTGATTCTCTCTGTGCAATTTTATGTGGGTTCTGAGGCCCAAACCTGCATCACCAGACTTTTGTGCAAATACCTTTCTACCCACTGAGCTATCTTCTTGGCACAAGAAAGTGTATTTTAGTCTGTAGTCCTTGCCTACGCTGAAATGTATTACTTAACTGCAGTGTGACTCGATTTTTGTATTGTGGGTAAATATGTATAGCATAAAATCACCACTTTAACAATTTTTAAGTACACACTTTAGTGCCATGGAGTCCATTCACAGTTTTGGGCAACCATCACGACCACCCATGTCCAGAATGTTCTCTATTTTCTTAAGCTGACTCTGAATCCTTTCAGCCTCGCTTCTCATTTCTAGTCCCCTCCTGACAGCTACCAATTTAGGTTTCATCTCTATGAATTTCAAGACCCTAGGGAACTTGCATATCAGGAGTCACACAGTGTGCATGTGCGTGTGTGTTGTGACAGAGTCTCTAGACTAGCCTTGAACTCATTGTTTATGACCTTGAACTCCTGTTCTTCCGGTATCCACCTCCAAAAGCTGGCATTACAGATGTATGCCATCACTCCTGTCTTCAGTGTTTATCTTATTTGAGGCTAATTTCCTTTTACCTCATGTGCTTTTGAAGTTCATTCTGTAACATGTGTCTTTGATTGTTGTTTTTATTCTAAATATGTAGAGAATCTCCAGCTCATACACTCTGCTTCCTTGCCTTGCCTACTCAAGCCTGTTATGAGAAATCTGTAGTGGGAGATGGAGCACACTAGCAGACTCTTAAGAGGGAAATGTCTTCCACAGCTGATTCGGCCTTAGCTTTAGAGGACACCTCTCTACCACCGATGAGCAGGAGCGGTCCGATGGGAACAGTACTCCTTCACAATTAAAAGTGAATTATATATTCTTTTGACATGTTGTGTGTGTTATTTCATTTGATCTTAATACTAGTTCTAACCGAGATGTAGGCAGGTTTCACTTCCTCAGCTTTACTTAAGGTCACTAAAGCCCAGAGTGTAGGGGGAAGTCGCTCCTGAATAGTGCGTGGGAGCCTCCTGTGCTCAGTCTCCTGCCTTTTTCCACATCCAGTCTGCCCCACGTCTGGTCATACCCTAGGTATAGAGACAGACCTGCTTACACTCTATTCCTTTTGTTTATTCGTTTTGTTTTTTGTTTTTAATTATAATTTTATTTTATTATTTATCTTATTTTTTGTTGTTTTTTCCAAGACAGGGTTTCTCTGCATAGCCCTGGCTGTCCTGAAACTCACTTTGTACACCAGGCTGGCCTCAAACCCAGAAATCTGTCTGCCTCTGCCTCCCAAGTGCTGGGATTAAAGGCTTGCGCCACCAATACCCAACCTACACTCTATTCCTTATCCAACCAAGGTTTGCATAATATTTCCTGTTTATTTGGATTTACAACTTTGAATCTCAAGTCAGTTATGTGAATCTTCTACATCATGTTCCAGAAAGGGGAAAGTAGATACACCATCAGAGCCAAGCTTGGGTGGAGGCCAGAGTTCCAAGTAAAGCCATCAACTACGCTGGAGAAAATTTCACAGTTTCTTCATGGCCACCCCCTTGGCCACCACCACCAAGGGATCTTTAGTTACATCTGAAGCAAGTCCAATGAGCAATCTTAATAATTGTCCAATAATTGTCCTCCCTCTTGTTCTGAGGATAGAGGGAGCATAGAGGAGCTACAGTCATTTACATGATACTTGAAGAAGACAAATGCATTACTAGCCTTCCTTTGCTGTTGGCTTAATCTTCCAATCTTAAGATTCTGAGGAATAGAGAGGCTCCAGGTGCCCAGACAGAGTCAGCTTAAGGGCCTTGTCTCCAGGGGTCCCCAAATGATGGATGAAACTTAAGAAGAGCAAGCTGTCTTCCATCTGCTGGCCCCAGAGGTCACGAGCTCACAGATGGTGTATGGTGGGTGAGGGCAAAGGGCAAGAGGGCAGGATGGCAACTGGAACATCAGAAGACTCCAAATGAGGACCATTGTGTTTGCTGCACATGCTGTGCCCTTCTTCCTTTAGATCTCCCCAAAGGGACACAGCCCTCCCATAAGTGCTCAGCCTTATGTAAATAAGCACCAAGCTCTACAAGGCTCTTTTGCCTTGGATTCCTGACATGGGAAAGGCAGATGTGTTCCTTTAAAGGGGGTCACAGCTAGGAGCTATAAAGGCTATCCAGGGCTAAGAGGTAGCTCAGATAGTAAAGTGCTTGCTTTAAAAGAATGAGTTTGATGTGCAGCACCCACATAAAAAATCAGGCATAGAAGAACATGCCTGTCATCCCAGCACAGAAGAGGTGTGTATCTCTAGGGACAGAGATGGATCCCTGGGACTCCCTGTGCAGCCAGGCTACTTAATTAAAGTTAGTTCCAGACCAGCGAAAGACCCTATCACTGATAACGATGATAGTAATAATAATAATAATAATAATAATAATAATAATAATAATAATAGGCTGTGCTTAAAGTACAAAGGTTATCTTCTAGTATCTATGTACACAGACATACACACACACACACAGAAAGAGAGAGAGAAAGAGAGAGAGAGAGCGAGCGAGAGCGAGAGCGAGAGAGAGCCACAGTGAAGGTACAGTGCCACTGGAATGAGCAGCCAAATGGTGTTAGGATGGGGTGGGGAACAAGGGAGGAAGCATGCTTCCTAAAGTTCTTCCCATGAGATGTGGGGGAGTCAGGGTGAGAGGAGCTAAAAGGAGGTGCTGGTTTCTGGGCAGCAGCACTGTCGGGAACAGGGGAAAGCATTTTTGCTCTTCACTAGCCACCTGGCTCTCTGGAAGCCCAGGCCTGAGATTCTAGAGCATTCTTTCAGCTGCCCCAGCTGCACATTCCTGAAACGCCGACATTTTAGCAAGGCATCTCCCAACTCAGACATGGGTTATGCCAGCTTACTTTAAGTCTCGAACTCTTCCTGGGAAGGGACTCTGACATGGAAAGCCACGTGCTGTGAAAGAGCCCTGGACCCAGGCCAACAGCAACAGAGCCTCCCTCCAGCTTGCTGACAGCCTCCTTTAACATCCTGACAGAGCCAGGAGCAGCTGTGAGCCCTTATACCCTTCACTTGTGGCCAGAACAATGCAGTGTGTAGCATTAGCAGCTTGTGTGCCCATTGAGATGCCACTGAAGGCCAGAGAAGGAGGCAGTGGGCAGGGAGAGGAAGCCCCATTGTTACCTCTTTCTGGGGCTCAGCCTTGTTTTTGTAATACACACTAAGTCGATGTGGGAGGCTGCCTGGTCCTTTGAGGACTCATGGATAGAGGGAGTGTCAGAGCGCCGGCACAGGCACATTTGGTCAAATGTATTTAAGCATTTTAATAATTCATGTGCCCATTTCCATACTCAGCCCCACTTGCTGCGGGATCCCAGGGACACTTAAAAGCTTTCTGATCCCTTAGCCTTATCCAGCATTCTCCTAAAAGGTTCTCAACTGGCCTCTCAACAGCCACAGCTCCGGTGCTTATGAAGAAGAACGAACAGTTCCAGCTGGTTGTCATTGAAAAGTCACTTAATATTCTCAGAACAAGGAGCTGGACCTAATGGGACACGGTGGTATTTTTCCCCCTAAGCATTTGGGGGGGAAAAAAAACCATTGACATCGTGTTAATAATGTCAAGTTTTATTGGCTCTCTCATTTGACACAATATTAAACGTTGCAGACTCCATCTAAAGAGGTCCAGCTTTGTTAAAATCTGGGAAGATGGGGATGTTACAAAAGGATGATGAGAAACAAGTATCTTCTGAGGTGAGTGATGGGGAGAGGTGCGAAGGTTGGACATAGCACCTCCCTCCTCCCGTGACTTCCTGTGTCTTCTTTCTGGGGCTGCTAGTGCTGACCCTCAGGGGTACAACGGGGCTTCTGGGTCATGTGGAGTGGAGACCATCCGCCTCTCAACATCTCGTTCTCTGGACTGAATTAAGTGGAAACATCAGGCGAAGACAAATTCCAGGATTTCCACGGTGCTTCCTTGGGAACAGAAAACTCCCTGGGTTGTTTAATGATAACAGCACAAAGAACAGCCAAATCTTGGTTGTCATTATGTGGCAGAATCACGAGGAAACCTTCCCAGCAACCCAATGAGCTCATCATCCTCCCTCACTCCACGGGTTTGTCTGCATTGAACTCAGTATCTCGTTATGTCTCCCAGGCTGTCCTTGAACTTGAGAACCTCCAGCCTTAACCTTGAGAATGTTGGGGTCCTAAATGCATACCACAAAGCCAAAGCTATTCTGTTTTAGAATAGAAAACTAACAAAAGTGGGTATGTGATACAATTCTCCACATTCAGCTTGGACTCACCGGGGAATCCCGTTTGAATGGGGTCTGTGTTTGTAGAGAGTATGTACTCTCTAGCATTCAGTACAGTCAGCACCACCCTGGTTAGCAAAGGTTAGAGATCCCCTTCTCTTCTACCATTCTGGTGGTGGGAGCCCTGACCAGTGAGCTGCTAGGTCACCAGCTAGGAGTCAGGACTGGCTTCTTCTATCAGGCACAAAACCGTAAATAACATACTTTAAGTAAAAAAAATCCCAGCAACCCAGCAATGCATGTCTAAAGCTGTTTGATGTGGGAGACATACAGTAATACTTTTATGCTTTGTTTAAAGAAATTGTTTGCAGCATATTTGTAGTGAAATCACTCCAAAGAGTTTATTTGGAATGATTGATTTATGGGAATCTGGCTCTCATACCCAGAGGATGACACTTAAATCATAACTTCTTTTCATTTATAATAAGGAACAAAATGATCCTATTTTGACAAGCCTGATCATTTGGGGGGTTGAGCAGGTTCCCTCGATGGGCTCAGTCTATAGCTCACGGAACTGATGGAATATTATTCCGACTCATTAAAATCAGCTGCGGCTGCTTCGGCTGGCTGCCCCAAAGAAAACAAAAGCTTTGGTGAGTTTTGCTGCTGTACCCTACCAGTCTACCCACTGATTTGAAAGAAGGGTACAGCTGGAGAAATATCTGTAGCCATGATGGATTTGGTTTTAGGGCATCCCTTTTGGTCACGCCTTGACCCCTTCAGTGTGACATTTTCTTATCTGGGTCTTTCCTTCTCCTTATTGTTGCTTCAGACCCTGACCCTACAAAGGCCTCGTCACATGTACAACTGAGTAGGGGATCCTCCACAGCCTGGGGCAGTAGTGGCAAGGGTAACATCTGTGGTTGTGGGATCTACCCTTTGGCTAAACCAAACAGGTGGGGTTTATAGCTCTCATTAGTTTCCACATCTGCAGCTGCAGCAAAGCAATTTGCTTCCCTGTTTATAGTCATGTCAGCATCTTCTGTAGGTCTTTGGGTGGCATGGAACCAAGTAGACTGCAATTATTTACCCCAGGTCAAAACATTCCCTGGGATGGTGGTGGGTGGGGTGGTGGGTGGTGGGCAGTGGTGGGGAGATAGCTCAGCAAGTATAGCCCTTGCCTTGTAAGTGTGAGCATCATTGTTTGGATCCCTAGGATCTACATAAATGCTAGGTGGGTATGTGGCCCAGTTGTAATTCTAGTGCTCATAATACGGGGACAGGGCATCCGTAGAGTAAGCTGGCCAGCTACACTAGAAGAAGTGAAGAGTTCAGCTAAGAGGCCCTGTTTTCCTGGGGAGGTAGATTAGGAATAAACTGCTTGTTTAGCATTAAAAGGCCTGGGATTTAAACCCAGTGCTGAAAGGAGTAATGTACGGATCAATCTAGAAAGAGTCCTACTGTGCACACACATGTACACTCATGCCTGCCCACCTATACACATGTACACATAATCATACATATGCACATATACACATATTCACACATATACACTTGTACTCACTACACACACACACACACACACACACACTTCCTCTTGAAGGATGAGTGAGGCTCAAGAAACTCACAAAACAGTTCTAAGAAGCAGGCAGGACTATCCAGCCCACACTCCCAGGTTATAAAGACAGTAAACAATTGCTGGCCGTGGGAGGAGACTGCTTCATGGAGAAGTTCAAGGATACAGCTTCTCTGAGTGTTACTCATGCCCGGGTACTCCTGCTGGAGATGCAGCTGCCCAAGTCAACCGTGCTCCTGTAAAGTCCCCTCACCTACACTCCTAAATGTAACCCTGACAAGCTCATTGGCTCACCAGGCTGCTCTTGGGCAGAACAGTTTCTCTGCTCTGTGGTCAAGATTCTAACCCTTCGATCTTCTCTACTCCCCTGCAAACCATCAAACCTAATCATCTGGTGCCCTCTCTGTCAGGGTGGGCCCTACATCACTGCTTCTTCTTGGGGTGAACCGGAGTTCTGTCTGTGCCAAACTCCCAGTGAGAAGAAACCCAGGAAAGTTCGTCTGTAACAAAACCTGGCCAAGTTCTGGGGGACCTCAGCAGTCTGAGCTAGAGTAGTTCTGTAAAAGGCCTTCCTTCTCTCATGTCCCTCTTTCATCTTTCCGAATCCCCTCCCCTCGACTTATCTTTTTCCCCTCTCTGGCCCCAGCCCCCTCCTCTTTCTATTCAGTATCCAGAACAGCCAATTTAGCAGGCAGCCATCCGCTCCGGCAAAAGTCCCTGGGATCCATGGCTATAGGGAATGGCCCAGGCAGAAGGAGGAATCAAAGATGAAACAGGCATTTGGATCCTGCTGAAGCTGAAGCTGGGTACCCTCCATGCATTATTCATGGGTGACACCGTCACCCTTTCTCTCCTCTCTCCACTGAGCTACAACAGAGTCCTGAATACAACCGGCTTTGAAACACCGCACTACGACATGCATCGATCCTCAGCTCTGCACAGGCCGGGGACAGAGTAGACAGGGCCATGTTCTGGCCTGACTCAGGGACACCACAGGGCAAGCCAGGTGAGCAAGACCCCCTCAACTGCTCTCTTTTGACAAGACACTGCAAGCAGCAAGGAATGATTCTCAGTAGGTATGTGCTCTTGACACTTGAAGCGAAATGTTCAAAACCCTAAGCAAGCAATTGCCTCTTTTCCATGGTTTTTGAATAATGAATTATTGACCTTGGGCAAGTCATTAGATTTGTGTATGCTTTCCTGTGGCATCCCTACAACTCAGAGTTCATCATGGCTTCTGTACCTGGTGCCATAAGGAAGGAGTCAGTTAATCCACAACAAAATGCTTTATAACCTGTAAAAGGTTCCTTCATTAAAATGCAACAAAAAAAAGGCTGGGGCCACGAACATTCACAGTGCACTGGCAGTATGTCTGGATACTTGGTCGTCTTGTCCTTAGGGAAATCCCAATGAGGTCAGGGCAGCTATGTAAGGATGAACTCTTGGAGGCACAGAGAGGTGAGGAGGAGCTGAGATTCTAAACCAGGTGTGTCTCCTCCTTTCCTACTCTTCAGATAGCATCTAGACCAGCAGGGAGCTCTGCTGACTTTGTCTACAGATGCCAGAGTTGGCTTGCTAGTGTCCCTCAAACTGTCACTTCTAGGAGATACTCCTGGGCTGACAGGCAGGTAGCTGCTCCAGGGCTCCCTCTACACCCTTGATTGGCAAGAGTTCCACATCCTTGTTGGGCATGGCAGTGCACCCTTTCAATGCCCAGTGCACAAGGAGTAGAGGCAGGTAGCTCTCTGTGAGTTCTAGGTCAGCCTGATCTACATAGTCAGTTCTAGGCATGGCTACATAGTAAGACCCTGTCTTCAAAAACACAAACAGACAAACAAATAAAGCAAAACAACAACAACCCAAATGAAGGAATGAATGCCACCAAAAAAGCAAAAAAAAGAGTTCTAGACTCACTTGAAGGAATGGGATAATGACAACTTGCCAGGATGACAGGGGACAGTGGAACTCTCCCTTATTGCCATCCCTAGCCTGGCTCTGGTTTTCATTACCAATCTGTTGCCCTGATTCACTTTCTCTGCAATTTACATACCTTGGCAGGAAAAACCAATGCAAGGATTTCAGAAGGGATAAGGAAGAAGGTTTAAGGCAGGACCCAGTCTACCCCTTTGATGGTGAGATCTTTCCTAAGAATTACAGTGGCAGGACAGGGCTGCTCAGCCCTTCTTGTGGGCATGAATTGGGAATAATTACTGAGGGCAGACATACTCTGAGGTATAAGCTGGCTAGCTATGGCTCTTAGAAGATAGCCTGGCTGACATTGTTATGCATCTGTTCCTGGCTCCAGACACAGCAGGGTTGGGTATTAACTGATTATCCGATCCTGTCAGCATGGAGCTTTCTGAGAATCCAAAGAGCCAGTCCCATCTCCTCAGGGAGACTCTAAGCTTCATCACCCTCAGGAGCCCTGCAGAGCTGTGTGGAGCTGTGCCCTTGGGTGGTGCTTACTGTAAGGTGGAATGCTGCAGCTTGGAGATTCTACCTGAGCCTCGTGCAACCACATAGTGATGGAACACAGGGCACACGAGTGCAACAAGAGGCACAGGTCATATCTGTGAGAAGAATTCACAGAAGTAGCCTACACTGCCTTCAGCTTAGAAAAGTTCTCTTCCCTCTCCAGCTTTCCTGGGGCTGTTGATGGTGTTGATGTAGACAGTTAGGGCCGAAGAGGCGTAGAGAAGAGCCATGTCTGCCAAGAGCTCAAGAACTATTCTTTTCAATTAGGAAAGGCTCAAATGGCAGCAGGAGAGACTGAGCTTAGACATGGCAGAGCGTGCTTGCAAATTAAACGTAAGCCAGAATGCTTCTGGTCATTTTGTTATAATTAGTAAGTGGAATTACTTAATATATTTATTGTTCTAAGAACTCTCTTGTACTATCTCGCCTAATCCTTCCAATTATCCTACAAAAGGGGCATGATTACTGATCTTTTGTTTTAGGTCTCAAAAAACCCAGGTTGAGATCACTAAAACAACATCCCCGGCCAGTGGCTAGAAGGGGGCGGAGCTAGAATTTTGATTTGGTCCTAGGGCTGACAGGTCCTTGTCATGGATGTGGCTTCTCACCTTTCCATGCCCCACATTCCTCCTGTGCTGTGGAAAGGGCAAAGCCAAACCATCAAATTCCTCCGACTCTCCTAGGAGCTCCGGCCCACCCAGGCACTCATCCTCAGCTGCGTCTAGCATCTGCTTGCACCTGTTGAGTTAGGTCACCAACTCCCAGGCTAGGCCATGGAGTAAGTCACGAGCCCCACTGAGCTGTCATCTCAAACAGGTGGTAGCCTCTTGACGTTGTCAATCGATTGCCATCGCTGGTCTCTGCAGCTGGGCAGAGGTTTACTCTAGCCCAGGAGGCCTTGCTAGTTTCAGTACCCACCCCTGACCTCTTAGTAAACATTTCCTATGTTGTCAGGCTTACTTCCTGATTCGTTCCCCTCTGTTCCTGAGTATCTAAATCCTATTGCCATTAATGCTCTTCATTTTCATTTATAAAGACAGATACAAAATAATTACTTCCTATCTCTGTGGTTTCCTTATCTCCTGTCCTAATAATGCCTTCAGCTGATGAACATTTCCTGCCAGCAGAAGCAGGTTGAGTGAGATTTTTTTTTCATTTTTTTTTTTCAAATTAAGAGAAAAATGTGTGCCCACGTGCACATTCGAGTGTGTGCGTGTGGGTCCAGGTACGTGTGCTCCTGGGTGGAAGTAGAGAGGCAGAAGGTGACATTAGGGGCCCCCCTCTATCACCTTTTACCAGTTTTTCAGATAAGATCTGTTTTTGAACTGGAGCTCATTGATTGGTCAGACTGGCTGGCCAGCAGGCCTTAGAGATCTGCGCCCGGACCTTGCAACCCTGCTGCCCCGCCTGTGAACTGGGGTTATAGACGCTGCTCCACCACGTCAGGCTTTTTCCTTCTTATGTGGATACTGAAGGCCCCCAAATTGGATTCTCATGCTTCTATAGCAAGCTTTCTTTACTCGCCGCCGCCGCCGCCGCCGCCGCCGCCGCCGAGCCCTCTCCCTGTCTCCTTCTCTCTCTCTCCATCTGCCTTTCTTCTTGGCTGTCCCTTTCTTCCTCATTTGCCACACCCTCCTGCTACTCTAGCTTTACTGTGCCTGTTCAGGGCTTCCCTCATCTTCCTGTTGACACTGCAGCCTTGCATTTAAATGTTATCAGTCCTGGCCCTGCCTTGGAACACAAGCCTTCCCAGCTAGCAAAATTGGTTGGAGGAGCCGACACGTCTCGAAAAGAAAAAAAAAAGTCTTTGGTTTCCTCTCGTGAAAAACCAGCAAGCAGAGAATTCACAGCTCCTTCTCCCAGTATCTCTTTGAAGTGTTTGATTGAAGGGAGAGGAGGTTGGACGTGGGGTGGGGGTGGGGGGAAAACCTGCAGGAATGAGGATTCCAGGTTTAACTAGTAACTTTGAAGGCAGGGACCCAGGCTTCGGGACTCGCTCTGTTCCTTACCATTTAAGCCCACTCCAGAGTTTTCATCCACCTCGTCGTAGTCATCATTGTCGTCGTCTTCATCGTCATTATCATCATCATCATCATTTGGATAAAGTAACATACAGTTTAAATCCAAGTTTTGATACCTTGCTCCCAGGACCCAATGAATAGTGCTGCATCCAGACTGTGAACCCAGACTCTTCCTACATACCCCGCCTTCTCCAGCACCGTGCTTCCGAGATGAGAGACACCTGTCATCTTTCCCGTTCCAAAAGCTTGGTAAAGGCCAAGGAAGTTTGCTGAAGAGCTCTTTTGTGAAGCTGGCTGAGAGCTGGACTCCAAGCTTTTTCTTTGCTGGGGGAGAATCAGTTTGTAAGGTGTGGAGTGGGAGGAGTGGGGAGGAGAGCTTGAGAGTGTGGTGCTACAGAGGGGTCAAGGATGATGGCCACAGGATGTGGAGCCCAGAGTGTCTCTCTTTTGGGTCCTTTCATCTTGGAGTCAAGGAAGCTGAGGCCCAGGAAGAAGGCTGGCTTTCTTTGTCTTTGCTTGGCTCAGCAGCTAAGTATCTTTGGTTTGGTCATAGTGCCTGCAGAATTTGGCTTTATTCCCTGGATCGAGATGTGGAAGTCAAACCAGGGTACAAGAGGAGTCTCATCCCAGACCCCACCCCTAGGAGTGGGAAGTGGAACCTCCCACATTAAGAGAAGAATAAAGGCAAAAAATTAATAATAGTGGTAATAATAATAATATCTTAAAATATGGAAGGAGTGTTTAAATAGCTAGAGACTCATATTCTAGACCTGTAAACTCTAAACCCAGTCAGTGTCCCTCCAACTCTGAAATGTTAAGTATCCCTAACACCTTGACCCTAAGAGAGGTGTCTATTCTGGATCAGTGTGTGGGGTCGGCCAGCCAGTGCCTTCTCATGGCTTCCTAGAAGAGCCAAGACCAGTGTGAACCTGAGCTCCCATGTTACAGATGTCCAGAGACTTGTATAGGTGCCTTACTAAATAATACTCAATATAAGACCTTGTTCAGTTCAGGCCAGAGGGAAGAAATGAGGATGTTAAAAAGGAAGGTTTCACAGCTCGGGGCTTTTTACAGAAGAATGTCCATTAAGCAACCATTTCATGGAATGGACCCCAGCACTCAGAGTCTGGGCAGCCAAGAAAGCATCTTTGTGATGTCTGAAAGGCAATAGGAGGCCTTCCTGTTGCTTTGTTGTCCTGCAAGGCTGCCGTTAGACCTGTCCTCTCCACCCTAAGAAGTATCCCTGATGGACAAACGTCCATCAGCTAACAATGAGAAGTATAATGAGTTCCAGCTGGAAGGTGTGAGGCTCCAGGGCAAACACAGTTTGGTTGGCACTCAGGCTGGCGGGGACCCTGACTTATGCCAGTGTGGGAGCAGATAGGATGGGAAAGGTTGAAGAGAGCTTGGGAGAGAGGACAGCCCTGCAGTGCCTGTTCATAGATACAAAGGATGCTTTGCCTGCAGTGTTAATCCTGAGCTGCTGCTCAAGGGTGAAGGAGTTGGCCTTCAGCACAGTTCGAGACAACGTTCTGGGAACCACCAGAGACGAAGTCTGGTCCCACCATAAAGCCACACAGGTCTACCGCTGACTTTCAACCCTCAACTTACTCACATATTGTTCACTAAGTTTTTTTTTTTTTCTTTCAACTGTTTGCATTTAAACCTTGCCCTCTGAAAAGACCACCCACCGAAATAAAAATAGATTAGGTTTCTATCATGCAATTCTTCACATGTGTGCAGGCATGAACTTTACCATTTATTTTCCTTATGTTCATTTAATTTCAATTACCTTTTATACTATCTTCTGAGGAACCAGGGGCCCACTGATCACAGCCTCCTCCATCTCTGCAACATGGTGAGGGATTCCACCACAGGGAAATACCTTCCTTTACCTTTCTCTAAAGGAGGATGCACTTGTAGAAGTCCCTGCTGAGAGAGAGAGAAAAGATCTGCCTGTTACATGGATGTTGAAGCCAGGCTCTGAGAGGGATGACAAAGTCATTGCTAATTGCAGCCAATTACTCTTTTGGAGGTACTACTAAGAAAAAAAATGACTTCCAGAGTTGTCACAGAAGGAATTTCCATGCTGGTAAATAATTTTGACTGGAGTGATTTTTTTTTTTTTAATGCTAAAATTTGCTACAGGTACTTACAGAATAACAATATTTAAAAAAAAAACAACCCTCACAAAACACAATGCCTCCATAAACAAATAATGACGCTGTGTTGTAATTAATATCTCCAAGTCACACCTATAATTCCAGCTATGAAGAAGTATTCGAGATGTCTTTCTTTCGCTTTTTCTAAGTGGTCCAATTATTTCCCTTCAGTCTCCTGACAACTACCACAGAGGAGCTCTGCGTTATTCTCGGGGGACTCACTTCCTGTCCATCCCTTCATCTAAAGGGACGAAAATGGCTGGGTAGGTAAAATGTTTGCCTTATAAGCATGGCAACCAGAGTTGGACCCTGGACCCAGCAGTGGGGGAGGGAGATAGAGAGGCTCATCCCTGAGGCTCATTGGCCAGCCAACCTAGCCTGTCTCAAAAATCAATATGGACAACAGTTGAGGAAACATGTCTGAGAATGCCCTTTGGCCTACACATGGACACAAGGACACACACACACAGCACGTATTCATTGTGTCATTGTGACTCAGCTGGAACTGCTATGATACTTTTCATGGCCAAGAGAGGTAGTCTCTCTCTCTCTCTCTCTCTCTCTCTCTCTCTCTTTCTCTCTCTCTCTAACTACTTGAAATAATTAGCTTATTATTTTGCTTACATTTATTAAGAACTTTTAAAACCCTATCATGCGTTCATACAACCGTCCCATCTGTCCATAGATTCACACTTACCAAGTACCACTTATGTTTTAGATGCTGAAGAATATGCAGAGAGTTGTAACAGAGTCTCCCTCCACTCTAGACCTGATACCCTGTTTTTTTTTATCAAAAGCCTTTGTCATTTAATATTTCACGAATAACATAAATTAATTAGAGCCAGTGATAGAATGGTGCAGATGGTAAACACACTAAGTAACTTTTGTGAGAGCTGCATGAGGCAGGTTTGTAATCCCAGTACTTGGGAGGCAGGAGGACCTTGAGTCTGAGACCAATAAGATCTGTGTAGTAAGTTCAAAGCCATCCTGAGTTACACTGTGTGGATCTTATAAACAACAACAACAACAACAACAGCTCCACAAAATCACCCTTAAACAACTCAAAATATAAAAGGAGAGAGAGAACTTTATAGACAGGTAGATTTAAAAACAAGCAATTATGGCTTGGAGACATAGCCGTGTCGGAAGGGTTGTTCTTAGCATGAGTGAGGCCCTAGTTTCAATGCCCGGCATCAGAAACAAAAACAAACCATCAACCACAAAAACCCAAACGGAGTCTGAGCCCAGGGAGATCTCAGTAGATTGTTAGAGGATGAAGAGAGGGAGGCGGCCATTTTAGGGACCATCAGCTCAGTCATCAGCTTGGTGTGGGGCTTTTGAGAAATGCTGTGGCCTCTTTGGTCCTCAACATTTTGCTGTATAAAACAGGATTTGAGTTAACTGCTCCTAACTCAATGAAAATCTAGACATGCAATTTAGTAAAGTGCAGAAGCAGAAGAGAGACATAGTGGCTGTGGAGTAAGTAGCCTTGTCTGATAGGCCCAGAGTGATTTGTTCTACACCAGAAAGCCCGGGCTCTGTGCACAGAGAGCTGTAGCCAGGAGGTCTGATCCAAATTCTTTCTCTGGACTTGAAGAAACACACTCATACCAACCAGTTCACCAGCAACTGCTTGTGGCAAATTCAGTGTCCTATTGGATACGGAATTTGGAGGAATTTTTTTCCCCCACTAAAACCAAAAGTTTTTTGCTTAATTATTTAGCACACTCACACATTTAAAACTACTGCCTCCTCTCTTCCCTAGCTGCCTTTAACAAAGCTTCCCTGGTTCTGCAGAGTAAGCCCCTTTGTCTAAGACTTCTTACAAAGAACTCTGGGCCAGGCAGAAAACATCTGCTGAGATTCAAGAGAGGGGTCCCCAGAGGAGGCATCTGAACTTTCTGTAGGGACCTGGAGAAGTGAATCTGGGCCCCCAAAACACATGGAGTGTCCCTGGGGATCTAGATAGTAAGACAAGGCCATTTCCCCCCAGCATGCATAATGGGTTTAAGGGATCAGAAAAGTCCTCCCCTGCACCATCTCCTGACCTGGTTTATCTACTCAACCATCTAATAACCATCCATCCAACACATATTCATTTCCTGTTTTGCTCTCCTCTGCTCTAGGTCCGGAGATTCTCACATATAAAGAAGAATTGGTACAGGGTGGGAGACAATTATGAAGGGGAAGGAGTAATTTGTTCCAACAGTCTAGAACAACCCCTGCAGTTTTGTAGGTTTCCCCCCACCTTGACCAATTCATTGCATGAGTTATTTTCTCCTTCCTCCCTTTGACCCTCCCTCTTTCCCTTTCATCCCTCTTTTCTACTTTCCTTGCTCCCACACCTCTCTTTTCATTCCTTCCTTCCTTCTTTCTTTCTGACAGGGTCTCACTATGTCGCCCTTATGCTTGAGATTCTCCCATTTCCTCTTTCCAAGTGACTGGGTTACAGGTGCTGCCCACCAGGCTCAGCTTCGTTCTATAATTTCTCAGAGCATCTTAATTATGTGGCCTTTGGAGGAGTTGGCTCAGCTGCTGGGCACTGACTTTCTTGAGTAGGCATTGAATCTCAGCTCCCAGAGGGCAGAACCCTAGCTGCACTGCTGATTTGTGCCTGGCTCAGACCAGCTCTTGGTCAGTAGATGCCTGATAGCTGAAGAATTTGAATGAGGTGCTATTTATCCAGGCAGCAGTCCATTTGGAAGCCAGAATTACAGCACTTTAATGCAGCCACCAGTTTCTGAGTGTCTCTCTAACAGTCCAAGCTACTGCTTCCCCAGCCGCCTTGCTGAAGATGGGAGAGACAATGATATCTAAAGACAGGGAAGGTGCCTGAAGTTGGAGTCCTGACTCATTCTAGATTGAAGCCAGGCAGTTGGGCAAGGACTGTCCCTCTGCCTATGACCCAGCCAGAGGGTCTTCCTAGCACTCCTCACCTTTCTGGGGGACCATCTATATCTGCAGGGTGGGTGTGAGAGTTGGTCATGTGAGGGGCAAGTTTTCAGCCATCTCTAACTCTGGACTCCTGATGGTAGTTGAAACTTAACAAGCTTGAGATTTCTACAACCAGAGTCGAAGACAAGGGGAAACTTGTGTTAAAGAGCTTAAGTAGACCCTTGGTAGGACTTTCTAATTACTATGGTGTCCAAAGAGAAAAAAAAGAGTATTAGATTAGCCACAACCTTCCAGTTTTTCGTCCCAGTCAAGTTAGGATAAAGCTGCCTCTCTTCAAAGCAGCAGTGATGCTAGGGCTTAAAGATAATGTTCTCGAGGATGGCAAGGGTAGTCGCTGACATCTATTATGTGGTTAGTACTTGCTTCTTGAGTCTGAACCAGACCCCGGGAGAGGAGAATGAGGCTTCTCAAAGAACACAGCCACTGAGTGCACCATGTGAGCTCCTAAGACTATTCTGGCCAATGGATACTGCCTTTTCCTGATCTCTGCCTCCCCCACAGACAGTCAGTCTATCCTGCAAATGGCCCTGCTGATACTGACTTCAAAAACAAAGTGATTAGCTAGAACCCCCTTGGGAAACATAAAAAAAAAATAAATAAAAGCAAAGTTCAGAGAGATCAATGCATTTCCTAGATTCCATGACTTTCCCATATTGGGAACCAGGAGTTCTCTAGGACCACTGAGCCCTGGACATGCTGTATGGTGCCCAGGCAGATGAGAGAAAGCAAAAGCCCAGTATTTTGTCTATAAGTGTCTGAATGCTATATGGCCACGGTTATTTTCTCCTTTTCCCTGCTCTTTGCTTATAAAAGTTAAAGCATGGATTCCTCATCCCCACCAAGTACAAATTATAGCATAGACCTGTAGTCCAGCAACATGGCTTTAAAATTGCCACCTGCAAGAAGTTCCAGATGTGGGTAAAGGGTAAAAGGTGGGATGGTTCAAAGGACTAGACCAGATTTTTCATATGTCTTTTTCAAGAAGGAAGAGGCTAACCAAGCCATCTTTCAAGTACAAGTACACAACTTAGAAGACTCCTTCTATACCTGAGAGGAGACCAGTTGTTTCCTGGGGTATCTGGGTGGTAGGTGATGGTATGGCAGGCTTCAGACTCAGGATGAAGGCTGGTGAAGGCAAAGACCGAGGACAGCAGAAGGCGAAAAGAAGCCACAGGAGGACTGTGAAGAAAAGTCTCAGGTGACTTCTGCCTGGAGCATGGGTTCTGTTACACTGTAGGCAAGTATGCCTTGTGCTGGAATCCCACCAAAAGGAGCCCTGTGATTGGCTACAAAGAACTCACATATTCATTTTGCATTGTTCACCTAATGTCAGATACAGGCAACACCCTAGCTCCTGCTTCTCCCCTGCCCCCTATCAAGCCCTTTCCCTCCTCCCTTCCTTAGCCCCACACCTTCAGCCCTTCTGTGCTGTTCCTCCTCATGATGCACAGCCCGAGCCTGGCTTCTGCACAGCCCTACATTTTCCCCCATCTCCTCCCCCTTTTTAATTTAATTTAATCTTTCAAGCCTATCACTTTTCTTACAGGATCTGTAAAATGGAACAGCAGCTATATGTCAGAGTCATGTCAAGGAATAGTTAAACTCAGCCCAAAACCCTGTCCCCACAGATGGGACCCAACCCGATATGTCCCTTCCTGCCCCTGTTCTCTAGTCATGCTTCTTACATCACTCCAGGAAAACTTTGCACCTCTGACCTCTTCGATGTTTTCTTCAGACAAGTCTCTTCGTTTCTACTTTCTCAGTCATGTGTCTGAGGTCCATTTTGAATAAAGGAAGGGAGAGAGGAGCAGGGTTGGCCATGGTGGCACTCCTTCCTGACACACTGCAGCCTCCTCTCACTGAAGGTTTCGCTCCTTCATCTTCCTGAGCACAGAGCACATGCAGCCTGAAGATGCCCCCAGTCCTGATTCCTCGTCTGTCCCTCCTCAGCTCCCCATCAGTCTGATCCTTGAAGCCAGGGTCACATCACTAAATCCCTGATTCTATCAGCACACCTGATTAGGAGACCTGTGCCAGCCTGCCCAAGATGCTTGGCTACTTCTGAGTCCCTCTGACTTCTTTGCCCAAGCAGCGCCCTGGCTGCAAGCCAAGCATTACCTTTGGAGTCACTATACAACTTGAGGTGGTATAGTGAAAAGAAAACTGCTAATGTTTTTCATTTGAATCCTGAGGCGTCACCTTGGTGACATGCTCCTCCCTTCTCTCCGGAACTTTTGATCACCTGATTTTTGTCTTGGGCTATCAAGCAGAGGCTTTTTTTTTTTTTTTTTTTTTTAATAGTAGTAAGAGGTACTAACTCACAGTTGGGGTAGCAGTTACTGTATGCCATGCCCTGTTGTAAGCATCCTGTGTTCATAGTCTCAGTTAGTCTCCGTAAGAGCTATACTTATCTCACATGTGGAGGGAGGACTCCAGCCTGACCACCCAGCTCCCAGGTCTTTTCTCCATGTGTTATAAGAAGGGAAATGTGTGAAAGATAAAGAGTAATGATCCTTAATGCTGTCCAAGTTTGGGGTGAAAGCAGATGTGAATTAGTAAGTGGGGTTTAATGGAACTTCCTATTTCAAAGAATAAACAGCTTGCACCATCTTACAAATGGGAAAGATGTCAGCTACCAACTGGTAGCTTTCTTGGGGTCTTCAGAAAACAGATGTCATCCTTTTTCCTTGCTTTCTCTCTCTCTCTCTTTTAAACTTTTTATTGAGTCTTTGTGGGTTTCACATTACGCATCCCAGTCCCTCTCATCTCCCCGTTGCCTTACATCTGATTTTTCCCCTTGCAACCTCCCCGACCAAAGTAACACATACACACTACCACCACCATTACCACCACCACCACCACCACAACAACAACAACAACAATAAAGCATATAAAACATCTCATTGTGGAAGCTGTGGTATATCACGGTGTATCCTACAGTCTATCCCTCTATCCACACATCTTCACTTGCAAATGTTCATTGCAATGAGTCATTGCCTTGGTTTGCAATCTCCAGTTTCTGTGACAACATTAATATTGGACCTTCATCAGGACTCCTCCTGCTTATCCTGTTGTTGACCTGTGCCATGGAGATCTTGCAGCATGGGAACAGTAGAATTGACCCTTTCATGCATTCAAACATTTATAGATGATATAGATTTTGGTGTGGGCCAACTCAGAACCCTGGATCTGGGCCCGAGTCATAGCTGATCTGGTCAGCCCTCTGGCTCTCCCTTATGTGCACCACCAGGATGAGCCGTACAGTACTGCTCTGGCTAGGCCACCCAAAGCTGCCATAGACAGGAGGCAGGGGCCGCTCTCCTGCTCTCATATCCTTGGAGATCGCTCAATGGCACCCATGCCTCCTGAACCAGCTCCATTGTGCTGCCCAGTCAAGATGTGGGGGCCACTCTCCTAAGGGCTGCACCCTGTGAGGGGCCGGGCCAGCTTTCTCACTGTCCTACCCTTGGAACTGGCTTACCTGTGCCTTCACCATCAGGGCCAGCTCAACTGTGTTGCCCAGATGAAATCCAGAGCCAGTAAGAGACAGGGCCAGCTCATCTGCTCTCATGACCTCAGGGCCAGTTTTCCAGACTGCCTCAGATGGTGAGAGGTGAGGGCATCCATCATGCCCGCCCCCTCCTACACCCACACCACCTCTCAGTGGAGTCAGCTTTCCTGTGCTCTCACCCACAGGGGGTGACTCATCCATGGCCCCTGGACCAGGGCCAGCCCTACAGTGCTGCCCAGGGAAGGTGCTGGGATCCGGTCTTCTGAGTGCTGCAGCCAGCAAGAGGCAGGGCCTGCTCACCTGTTCTTATGACCACAGTGTCAGCTTTAGGGCTCTCCAGCACTTTCATTCTCTGGGCCAGCTCACCTGCACCCCTCCACTAGGGTCAGCTCTACTGTGCTACCTAGACAAGGTGCAGGGCCCACTTTTCTGAGTGATGTTACTGGTGAAAAATGGGGCTAGCTCTCCAGAGCATGGTATCCAGTGAGGGGTGAATACCATGCACAGCTCCTGGACATCAATGTGGGTCCCCAGCAGCTGTTTCAACTAGGGACACCCCCATATCCCCATGTTCTCTAGTGGTAATATGAACCATAAAAATTGACTCTGAACCCTGCCACTGTGTAGCCATAGACTCAGACATGGCCTTCAGTAGCAGCTCAGGCTAGGCCCTCACCATGGCCCCGGGAGGCAGGGCTAGTCACTCACAGCAGGCTTCTCCTTTATACCTTTGAGTCTCCAGTTCCATCTCTCTTCATACAGTTCAAGCTGCTCCTCTTCTCTCTATCTCTCCCATCTCACCACCACATACTCACTCATGGTGGTAGCTCCAGCTGCAGGCTGGCCACATGGCAAGCTGGCCCCTCCCTGAGTGGCATCCTTCATCCATGCTTCATGATGTGTGGCAGGTAGGTGTCTATGGCATGTGCTGGAGGACAAGTCTGCAGGTGGCATGCAGACTTGGTTTGCAGGTCTCTGTCTTCTTCCTCCAGCTCTGCAAGGCTTGAATTTGATTTGATTTTTTTTCTGAGGCCTAGGTAGAAGGCAGCTTTAGCCACCCGGCCAGGCATCAAGCTAGGATGAACAAAGGATGCCACCTGCTCTGCCCCTGGCTGGTATAAGAACAGCACCACCAACAAGGTGTCTCTTTGCCCATTACCAGGGCAGAGATGCCATTCTCCATGGAGGAGATATGGTATTGATAGGTAAGGAATAGGGCCCGGGGAAGGGTTAGGTAAATACTGGTGTTGTGTATAAGGCACCTTCCTAAGTTTGGTGAGACTTCTTTCTAAGAAAGACCCTGTACTAGGCATGGAAAGCGTGTGAAGGTCACTTCTTCAGCCTTTTCCAGGTTCAGAGGGCCACTGAGCCTCCTGGTTTGGGCAGCAAGAAGAAGATGCACAGCCTCTGTTTTCCTTTCTAATTCCTGCCATGTTAAGGTTCTGATCTCAAGTGAGGCTTTCTCAAGTCCAAGAACCCTAGGCTGGTCAGTCCCACAACTTCTTTCTAGACCTCCAATCACTGGGCACCAATAGACATGTGCCCTTAGTCAGCAGGCCTGGGAGGGGTTCTTCTCACTGTGAGACTGTCTGAACCTTGTCCAGTCAGTCTTGTCTGGTGGGCCCTAGGTGGTCTGATCTGCACTGAGACCATAAGTTTAGAGCACAGCCAATAACTTGGCTTATTCTCCAAATAGTGATTAACAGTCTCACATGCGAGGAGCTGGTGCCAGAGCCCAGGGATATGGAGATCAAAGAGCTCTGTCTGTTTCTGTTCTCAAGGGCCCAGTGTCTAATGGAGGAGACAGACAACTTCAGAACATGTTGCACCATGTCCCTAGATCCACCATGGCTTAGGGGGACAACCCAGAAAATCTGTCCCTTGATCAGGGCCCCTTACCAATCCCATATGGCTAGCCTTGTCATCCGTCCTACCAATTAATTAATTAATTGCATTTTATTTTATATTCTGGGAGTTTGGGTGTTTTGAAGGCAAGAATGCAAATGTATGCAAATCATCACACAAATTTATGCAAAGACAACATGGAAATGTGTCCCTAGATTTTATGAGGGAAAAAAAAAACTGGAGTCCTTAGCCAGTCCCTCAGCAGGCTGCCTGTCCCTGGGCCTGTCCTGTCTTCCCATTTGTTTGTGTTCTTAATCTGCGCTGGGCTCCCTGCCTGACCACTACGAGGTCAGTAATGCAGGTGGGCAAGCAGCAGGCTGGCCATCCATTATCCTGAAACCTCTCGGCTTCCCAAGCCAGCAGAAAACTCCTTCTCTCA
Source organism: Mastomys coucha (assembly GCF_008632895.1). Taxonomy (NCBI): domain Eukaryota; kingdom Metazoa; phylum Chordata; class Mammalia; order Rodentia; family Muridae; genus Mastomys; species Mastomys coucha. The sequence continues at coordinate 41,396,091 of NW_022196906.1, read as the reverse complement.
CAATAATCGGCTTTCATTTGAAACAATCAAGAGATTTCCTACCACTTTCCCTACGGCCAGGTCCTGGAAAACACCCAGATGCGAAGCTCTGGGTGTGGAGCATGACTTGATGAAGGGCTTTGGTGGAGGAAAGTGTCTATGCCTGCTTCTGGTTACGGGAAAATAAATCCAAATCATTTAATTGACTATCTTCTGTGTGGGCAACTCTGGCTCCCTGGAGAGATGGTGAGGACGAGGTGGGAGAGTGAGGGGTAAGAGATGGAGGAGGCAGGCCTGGAAGGCTTGCAGAAACTCCTGGCTTTGCAAGGTAGGCCTGTTGGGCAGGTATCACAGTGATAAACAGCCTGTCTCTTGAGTTGGAAAAGGAGCTTCACACAAGCTCCATTGAGAGACGAGGGCTAAGAAGGGCATCGAGTGCTTGCACAAGAAGGAACTCTGCTATGTCCCTCTGTAGGATGTCATCAAGGTGGTGGGAGCTAGACAAAGCCAGCTCATGGCTCATCCTAAATGGAGAGGCCAGTGAGAGGCAGGAGTATGGGGTGTCGGGGTGGGATACTGACTTGAGGAATGAACTGGTTATTTGCTTACATAGCCCACCCCTCAACTGGAGAGTCAGTACCTGGCTCTGCGTCTAGGTTACTGCTTAGGCACATCAAAGCATGGTGCTGTCAGCTTGTCTAGTGTCTCCAGACCCTCCTCACAATGTGTGCACTGAAGGCAGCCTGAGGGATTGGATTTCAGTGGAATGGGGAGAACTTCCGGAGGGTGGGCGTGGTGAGCCAGATACTGGAACAGGTGACTAAGAGAGGATGAGAAATCTTCCCTTAGAGAGTCTGAAACAAATCCGAAAGCCATTTGCTGTGTGGGAGAGTTGGTACAGGACTACTGTCTGGAAGCAGAGGGACAGACAGGATGACTTTCAGAAGTCCAAAGAGACCAGAGCACACATCCTCCAAGTAGATACACACACCTCACCGACGCCCCTGCTAATGTGTGGTCATGTCCAAAGACAAGAAGGGCTTCATTTTCTCATCTCTCCTTCTTTCCTCCCAGGAGAGTCTGGAGAGATCAGTAGGTGGAGTCATCCCCTCTAGCGGGAAGCAGAGCTCTGTGTCATTCAGGGACATGTGTCCTCTCCTATCTCTCCATCCCTGGGCAGCTTCAGGGGCCAGCAGCACTGGGCAGCTGTGTCACCATTCCAGCCAGAGCCTGGAGCTCAGCCGTCTGGAGGGGCACAGGGCAGAGCACTGGTGAGCAAGCATGTCAGAGCGGCTCTAGCGTTCCCCTAGAACAATTCAAATTGCTTTTTTTACACCTCACTGCACTATGCCAACCCTGATTCACATTATTTGTGCACTCGCTAAGTGTACATTATCTGATCCGTCACCCTGGAAAATGCTGCAAGGGGAATCTGGGGCTCCTGTCTACTGCTGACTGTGGGTCAGGCTCAGAAGTCTCTGTACAAATGTTTTTGCAAAATGGGAAGGAAGGAATAAACCCAACACTGTCGACAACAACAGTCCACCATGGCGGTAGGTTGAGGGTGGGAGTCCTCTCGTCTTGCCTCAGAAACTCAGGTTGTCTGGGAGAAGGCAGTTGAACCAGAAATCCTTGGCACGCTTTCTTCACGGTCCCCGTCTCCTTTCTGTGCCACATAAGGGAGGGGGAAGTAAGCCTTTTAACCCAGCTATGCAGATTTTCTCTGACTGGTGCTGTGGTCTGGAGAGGAAGCCTGAGAAAGGAGGAGGAACAGGACGTCCCCACACCCTGACTGCTCAGCCTCATCAGGAGCAAAGAAAGCTCCCAGGCACTCTTGGGCCAATGCTCTCTGAAACTTGACTAAAAGTATTGGAATCCTTTCATCCTCATTCATCTGAGAGCTTTGCTCAAAGTCGCCAATGACTAAGAAAGTTCCAGGCTTCCAACGGTATTAGACTTTGACATTTTATGCTTCTGGCCAACAGCAGTCTGTGCATGTTTCCCACTCTTAGGAATCTGGGTGACTGGACCCTTATTCTTATCGATCTCACTCCATCTCATATGGTCACTAAGAGTTTGGCAGTTTGTTCTGCTGGGCATCAGGACCTTTACTGTAAGTAGGAACTGTGAGGACAGCTAGAGGAAAGCCACTGTCTGGATTTGGAAGCTGGTCCCTCTCTGTAGGGAAAGTTTTTGAGTTATCTTCACATTAAAGACAAATGACACTCCATGAGAGGGCCCAGGTCCCCTCATTCTATCTCAGCTCTGGGTTCAGTCTACAGCACAATGGTGGAACACACCTGGGGTGCCAAAGCCCAGGCAGACAGGGCCTGTGGGATCAGAGAAAGATTCAGTCCCTGCCCTGAGGTTGCATATGATCTGATTGGATTGACAAATAGCTATTTCTCCCAGCTGTTCCAGATTTGGCTTCAACCCCAGGGCTCCTGAAGGGCATTTAGCAGTAGCTAAACCCAGAGGTCGACCAGCTGAGTACCACATTTTCTTTCTTTTGGCAGGAGCCAGGCAGTGTCCACATGGGAGCCCACATCTCAATGCAAACAAGAAATTTGATGCATCCCTGACAACTCATTTTCTCAACCTTCGTTCTGGGGCAGGGGGTGGGGCAACCTCTTGTTCTAGCTGCCATATTGTAGCCTCAACCCCTGATGCACCATCAATTAAAAACGGCAATAATTATGCATGGGAAAAAAAGCCACAGATAATAGGCTTCCATTAGATTAAGTAGTTATATGAATAAAAAAAAAATAAAACCTATACTCCGGCTAATTAAACCCACTCACCATCTGATTAAGATGTGTTGTGAGACCATGGAAAAGTACCAACCACTAACTGTAAGTAATCCGGCACAGATGGGAATTAATAGTATCTTCCCTGGCTTAGAGATAATGGATCTCCATAGAGGTTAATCAGAATCATTAATAAGCAACAACAGGACGGACAGTACCAAACAGCTGGTGCCTGATGTTGGGGTCAGGGCAGGCCACGTTCCTGATAAAAACAGCTACTCTATTCCACTCTATCTGCTGAGGTGAGAGCTCCAAGAGGCATTGATGTGCTAACCATAAGATCCCAGCAGATTGGAGGTTGTCTCATGATTCTAGACCCTCTAGTCTGGGCTCAAAATGGCTGAAAAGGCATCATGACCCAAATGAAAGAGGGTGGCATCAGACTCCAGTTGGTTGACTTTGCAGAGCTCTTTGCAGGCTTAATTCAGAGCCAGTTCTTGGGACTCTGGGAAGGCTTGGTTTATACCCATTAATGACAGCCACCCTCTCTTGTGGGTGTGGTTTGGGTTGCCATGGGAAACAGTGTTTTATTTGGCAGAGCCATCTGGACATGGCCCCCAAGGGAGTTCGGTTGACTTATATTCAAGGCTACTGTTTTGGATGCTGAGAATCAACATCCCAAATTCTCACATCTAGAAAAAGCACCTGGGGGAAATGACTTTGGGGACAAAGATGCCTGTCTTTCCCAGGGAGTGACATGGTAGCAGAGAGGGAGGACAGCCTGGGGTCTCTCAGCCAATGTGTGCTGCTTGCTTCTGGCTCTGTCCTTTGGAGCAGCTGTGAGGAGAGCACCAGGGCCCTGCCTTCTAATTACTGCTAATTAGGTAAATGCTGAGAAGTCTCTCTCTTCCTTCCCTCCCTCCCCAACCCCACCTCCCCAAGGCAACTGAGTGGCACATGGAGAGGTCAAAAGGAGCCATTTCCTAATGGGGGCAGGCAGAAGTGACATGGCATGCATACCAAGCAGCTGCTGACCAGCAAAAGCAGAGGACACAGGGCATCTAGGCTGAGGGAGAGCAACTGCCTTCTAGAGAGGCATGGACAGAGGAGAGGGAGGCGGAGGGCTGAGGGAGGATGGGAGCTCAAGGCGCTTTCCCAGCCTGGGTTCTAACCTCCCTCCTCTTGGAACAGCAGGGGCAGCTGGGTAAGAAGGGGCCTTCTGGAGAGTGGCTCCTAGTTCAGAGTCCCTAAGCACAGGTCTATCACATCATGGATTTGGTTCTTCTGGAAGTTTTTATGGTAGGAGAGGAGGCTTGGCTTGTGCAATCTCTTGAGTAGTTCCAATGTTTAAATGTACCATAAACAGAATCTTAGGCTCCATAGAGTACCACAGACAGGCATTGGTGACCATGATTTGATGTTTGAGGTAGTAAGTTGGTTTCAGTTTTTTTGTTTTGTTTTGTTTTCTCTTTTGTCTCCCCCCACCCCCACCTTTTTTTCCTCCACGGGAAATCCTAGAGCAGTGGTTCTCAACCTTCCCAAGGCTACAACCCTTTCACAGCTCCTCATGCTGTGAGGACCTCCAACCATAAAATTATTTTCATTGCTACTTCATAACTGTAAACTTGCTGCTGTTAGGAATCTTAATGTAAATATTTTGAGAGAAAGAAGTTTGCCAAAGGGGTCTTGACCCATAAGTTGAGAACTTACTGCCCTAGAGCTTTGTGAAGCTGAGAGATGAGAAGGAAGGATTTTCCCATTTTCCAGATGGGGGAAAACAAAACAAAAACAAAAACAAAAAAACAAATCAAGGACGATAAAAGGGAAATGACGTGTGCCTGTTCATTTGGACTTTAAGGTCAAGAAAAAAAAAAACAGTACTTGAAGCTCTAGGCAATTTATTAAGAGTCAATATATTTCAGAAAAGACTGCTTTGGCTTTAAGTTATGAGTGGAAACCAAATTTATTTGCAAACAAACAACCCAAACAAATAGTAAAGAGGTGTTTAAGGTGATAAAATATCAAACTCTGTGTCATCAGCAAGGTTCCAGTAATTATTCTCCAAAACAAATTTTAATGAAATGAAATTCTGTGAAGAATACATTTGTCTTATGGTTTTCCTCAATTAAAAGTAAGACGATGCTGTTGAACCACACCTGTGTTCTTTCATTTGTTATTCTTTTAAAACTTCTTTTGTCTTACTTGTTACCATTGTATGTATTTTGGAGACAGAGTATCTCCCATTGTTTCTTGCCACTTGGGTTTTCTGATTCTAGTCCAAGGCCAACTACAGACACACCAATACAGTACTTTATGCCCAGGACTGAGAGCATGCATACAGCACTGACCACATGTGAGGGCCAGGCTTACTGTGTAGCCTGTGTCTACACCCCTCCCTGAGCCTGCAACAACTCCTTGGTAAGGGCAATATTCCTGTCCCATCCCTACCACTGGTGGGAAAACCAAGTCATAGAGATCTTTGATAAGTGGTCAGGGTCTTAAAAAAAAAAAAAAAGCATTTAGCATTGGGATTCCAACCAGTTTGCTCTGTAGAATTTTAATTCTTTATCTCCTCTTTCTCCTCCTCCCTCTCCTCCCCTCTTCCTCCTTCTTCTCTGTTTTTAAAGATAGGGTCTTATGTAGCCCAGGATGGCCTTGAACTCACTACATAGCTAAGGATCATCCTGCATTCCTGGTCTGCCTACCTCCCTCTCCCTAGTACTGAGGTGACAGGCATGCATTACCATGGCCAGTTCTGTGCCTTGACTTCATTCTACCGTCTCAGTCTTCCATGCCAGTCTTTGTGAGGTGCTCATATAATTCTCACCCCAACCCTGGATCAAGTGCCAAGGGCATCATGGATCACAAGGCAACCTAACTAATGTACCAAGCTCACAAAAATGGCATCTCCTTTCTTAGATTTCTAAGCCAATATGATTCTATCTGGACACCAAATGAGTCAACCAGTGGCCCCATTGGTGCATGCACATGAGTCCTCGAGATAATAACAGTACTAACAACACCACTGTGTCCATGTGCTGTTTGCTGAGCGCTTACTACACCAGAGGTCTTTGTCAAAGTCTTTTCCTCCCTTCCTTCTTTCCTTCCTTCCTTCCTTCCTCCCTCCTTCCTTCCCTTCCTCCATCCCTCCCTCCCACCCTCACTCCTCTCCCCTTCCCTTCCCTAACTCTCTCCCCACTTCTTTCTTTGGGTGTGTGTCCATCTGTGTGCAGGACTTTGAAGGGAGTCCAGGGGAGGCAGAGGTCAACTTCCAGTCTTGCTCCGAGGGCACTCTATACCTTGTTTTCATGGAGCAGGGTCTCTCTTTGGGACCTGTGGTTTACTGAGTAGGTTAAGCTGGTTGCCCATCAAACTCTAGGAATTGCCCTGTCTCTGCCTCTCCAGCAGATTTCTTGGGATTTCAAGAGCAGACTATGTTGCTGGGCTCTTTCTGAAGGTACTGAAGACTTAACTTGGGTCCTCATGCTTGCACTTAATTGACCGAGCCATCTTCCCAGATTTTTTCTTTTTCTTTTTCTTTTTTTTCATCCCTTCAGAAAGGCTTCGGATATCTAGACCGGGCTAGCTTTGAACTCATGATCCTCTTGTCTCAACCACTTCAGTGCTGGGATCAGATATGCAGTTTCCACCTCCCTCTTTATTTTGTCATTATACCAACCTTCTGGTGGGAGGACTGTCATAGGCGGAGAACCCAAGTTTCAGAGACTTGAACATGTCTCCTCAAGTCACACAGCTCTAAAGAAAAAGGGCCAGACCTTTTGACGCTGGACAGTTTCCGCCCAGCCTGTGGACGTTTTCCAGACTGGCTAGGGCACTGGTGTCTTCTTTCTTTACCAAGCCTCAGCTGCCTGCCTGGGCAGGAGTAGTCAGTGTGTGGCTGCAGCCTCGTCTATTTCAGAAGAATAATGGTTCCTGTCACAGATTCAATCTGCTCCAAATGCTCCTGGAAGTGCAGTCCCCAGGCTCCTCATGCTGATGGGCTGGGTTGGCTGGAGAGGGTGCCAGGGTCTGAGCATCTCGCTGACCCTGTTGAACTCTTAGAGCATTTGGGATGCATCTTTTGACACTGATTTGCCCTGTGTCCCTGTTAGTTGTCAGGTGCCCCCTAGGCTATGGGCACTGCTGAGGACCCCACAGCCTACCACCAAGAAAGTGCAAATACTAGCTGCTCACTAAATGAGTCCTCCAGGATGCTATAGAATTCTGCATCAGGCTTACCTGGCAGAAACCACACCTGATAAACGTCCTTCACAATTAGTTGCATTGTGGCCAGGCGTAAATTTCCTCCCACATCTCAGCTTGTCCCAGACAAGGAGACCCCATCACACTGGCCTTCTTTGTAGATGATGTGCAAGAGGCTCTCCCACTTCCCTTCGCCCCCACCCCCACACTGGAGAACTGCCAAGGAGGTCCTGCTAAGAGTTCAAGGTTCTGGGCAAGGATGCTGCTGTCGTGTTGGTTTTTCGGCAGCCTCATGGGTGAGAGGGCAAGGACTACACAAAGCAGGGCAGCCCAGAAATGCAAAGCTTGCAGGTCAACACACAGCTGTGCTTTTGTGCATGTTAAGGAATAAAAATGTGTGCATGTGTGTATCTCTCAGACACTGTTCTTTGAGACAGCGGTCATGTGACTTGTCTTGTCAATAACTGTACTGGGGAAGATGTGTGTGTGT